>NW_024103491.1:0-34058 GCF_003945595.2 Pipra filicauda | reverse complement strand
CTTTCTTAAGGCAGTTTGGTGTCTTGACTCCAACCCACTGATTCTTGGTGGGGCTTTGGGGGGCTTTTTCCTTCTGTCATTTCACCTGGGGAAATGCTCTGTGGAGTGGCTCTTAACCTGTATTTCACACCACAGCTGTCTCATGGGTGTGGTTTTGGGTTATTTTTTTGGTCTGGTTTGGTTTGGGGAGGGTTGTTTGTTTGTTTGCTTTCTGTTTGGTTTTTTTTTTCTAGACTGTTGGCTGGACTTTCACTTGAAAAGGAAAATTTTTTTTGCTATCTTGTGAAAACAGGATGGTTACTGAGAAGGTAATATATGCAATTTCTCAGCCTGGACACATGTTCTGTCTTGGTTGCCAGCCCCCACCTGTGTAGGTGACTCCTGCTCATATCAGCTTTACGTTTGGTTTAACAGGTTTGGCAAAGGCCCGTTGGCTGCTGATGGAGCAGGTGTAAAACAAGCAAACAACAATCAAAGCAGAGGTTTGAATTGAACTTGTGTGAGATTTGTTGGAAGAAGTAAAAGTACATCTTTCCAAATATGCAACCTGTAAAATCCATAAAATGCAATAGAGGACTAAAGAATTCCTATCCTAAAATACCTATTAAAAAGTTCCTTTACAGAAGGAAGCAGTGCTTTTCAGATATGACAACTTGCAGCAAACTTTTATCTTTTAATCCAAATAGACCAGAAATGTCAGTGTAACAATGCAACTGTCTTTATTTTTTCTTTCCTCTCCAAGCAGCAGGGAATTTGGCATTCTGATTGCAAATGCCCTTAAGTCAACCCTTAGTGTGCCACATCCAGTGGTGGTTGGGTAGGTAATGGCACCTGAAGTCCGTGACAGTTTATTTTTCCCTGAGGTTTCCATCCGCAGGATCTGAAAACTCCACTGATGAAATTGAATTTTTCAAGGGGAAATGCAGGATGAGCCCTTGTGGAAGACTCACATGCAGGGTAGGATGTTTCAGCAGCGACAGCCCCTGAGCTGTGAAGTACCACGGCCAGCTGGCAGATGGAGATGTTTGCAAGCACTGAAAGCAGAGCTTGGGAAGTGTAGGTCTTGCTTAGGCCTGCAGGCAGTTAGAGAAACAACTTGTGTGCTCAGCAGGACGCTTTCTCCCAAAATCTGGACAGGTACATGCCGTCAGCACTGGCTGGCGATGTCCACTGTATCTCCCTGTCACTGATGGGGACACGCTGCCAGACCACGTCAGCAGCCAGGGTCTAGGAGCTGCTGCTGGCTCCTTGTTCTGCAGACAATTCCCTTTTAGAGTGGGAAAGGTAAATGATGGTGGTGATGATGGTAGTGAGGGTAGTGATCATGGTGGTGATGCGCTCCCCAGCGGTTGCTTTTTGTCTTTACCTCACAGGTAAAGACGTATTTTGCAGGCTAAATGTTGAACACAGCAGCTTACACAGCTATATTCTCAAAGAAAATATTTTTCTTTGGACGTGTGCACAACCTGCTGCTCTTTCAATCCTCAAAGTACTGAAATCAGGACATTTTCACCAAAACATTCAGCTGAGTCTTTCCTGAGAAACAGAAGCCCTCACACGCCAAGCACTGCCCATTTCCTTTTACCATACAACACACACTGCCCCAAGAACTACAAAGCTTATGCCTTTAGCATTTTTCCCCCAAAATCAAAAAGTACAGGGTGATGAAAAGAACGAGTGCTTCTGACTGATCAAACCAAGAAGTTTATTTCCACCTGTTAAAAGAAGTCTCTGTCTACCAGCAGAGTCCAACATAGATAAGCAGACAGACTTGACTATATTTAAATAAATTAATAGTTTATTTATAATTAAACTCAGGAAAAATGGAACTGTATACAACAAGAACTATGTACATGAAGAAAAAAGTCTTTCCACCACCTACCCCCAAAAATTCATCTGATTGGGGGGGATACTTCTGTCCTGAGAAACAGAAGTACTCAGAAATAAACGGGATGATAGTCTCTGGGAGGGAGTTCTGTTCTGCAGGTTGGGCAAGCCCTGGAATTCTCAAGGGCAACAGCGATGCACCGACTGCAGAAGAGATGGCCACACTGGGTTGACACAACCTGTCGGACACTTCGTATAATCTGGAAGAAAGGAAACCACAACATGTGTTGGGAGGAAAGGATTCGAGTTTGCTGCTCTACTGGCACCAGGAAAATAGGACTTGGAATATCTGGGATCAGTCCATTACTAGAATAAGGAACCCCCAGATCTGCCAGGGCCATCTTGGCAAGGGTTTCTCCCTCTATGTGCACCACCGAGAAGTGACTTGTGGAACTTCACAGCAAGGTCTGTGCTTCAAGCCAGCTGCCCATAGCACCCACATTAGTCAGCTGAGTTGCACAGCTCCCCCTCTGCCCTGTTACCCCTCCCACAAAGCTGAAAGGATGACAACATGTGGATCCTTACCTGTGAAAAAAAATCCATGCAGATCGGGCACCTTACAGCTCGTTGCCATTCCCTAGAGAGAACAGACCCAGAAAGAGCAGCCATTAATACCACTGGGCATCGAGGGTTACTCATATATAAAATGTCACATAATCATCTGACTGCACTGAGTAGCCACGATGCATTTCTTTTGAAGAACCCTGTATGTCTTTAACTCTCTCAGTTTGCTGCATGTAAGGAAGAGTTCAGATCTCCCTGTCCTAAAGGAAACAGTGTCTTGGTTTTCACTGGGAGAAAGATGAAGTCAGCCACCCTGCTCTAGGATTTGAAGTAATAGCAGGGAAACAAGTAAAGTGAAGCCTTCAAAGAAGCAAAAATCACTCTTTGGTAGGTCACGGGGCGTACGTACTCTGAAATTGCCAGTTCCTCGTCCAGTGATCTCCGTACTTCAGGCTCTACATAAGCTGCTTCATACTGTATGTCAGCTGCTCCATACTCCATGTCAGCCGCTCCATACTCTATGTCAATCACTTCAGATTCTACGTCAGTCACTTCAGACTCTACGTCAGTCACTTCAGATTCTACGTCAGTCACTTCAGATTCTACATCAGTCACTTCAGATTCTACGTCAGTCACTTCAGATTCTACATCAGTCACTTCAGATTCTACGTCAGTCACTTCAGATTCTACATCAGTCACTTCAGATTCTACGTCAGTCACTTCAGATTCTACGTCAGTCACTTCAGACTCTACGTCAGTCACATCATCTGCTGTTTCATATTCATCATAACTGCGCAGTACAGGGCTGTCCAACAGTTGCTGGCTTCTTGGTGTAAGATTTCTCCTTTGTTGTTCATACCCTGAAAGTTAATTTTGGTAAGTCAGATCTATCATTTACTCTCTCCTTTTCCCTGGAACTATCCTTCAAACACGTTATTGTAAATAGTTTGTAATGGGTCCTATTTGAATTGGACACTATTCAGCTGGGTTACAAGCAATCTCAAACCAAGTAGTTTCCTAAATATTAAGGCTGAACCCTTCCACACATTGAGACTATTCTGCTACAGAAACAAAACATTTGCTATAATCAGCCTACAAACAGTTAAAACGTGACCTGAGAGATTCTCAGTGTCCGCTGAGATACACTACCTGTGAATAAATATGCCCTATAAAGGGAAGGTCTCTCACACTATTCTTACTAATACGGTCTGCTGTGATCCTATGGTAAGGAATGGCAACAATTGCTGTGTGATAGGGGAGAGAGGACTGCAGTCAAGTTCCCAAGGAGCATGGTGACGTAGCACATACACAAGAAAAAGGCTTGGCAAAACACAGAGTGCTTTGTTCCAAAAGTTTCAGAAGGGATGGAATAAATGCTTAAATCTAAAACTGTACATTCTGGAGCTGCTGTGCTTCCTTGTTGCTGTATGATGCTAAACTGTTGCCCTCTTTTTGTCTGTGTTAAATGAAACCTCCCCACTCAAAGGCACTTTCTATCAAACGAGTCTTATTGAGAACAGTCCTTGGAAATTATAAAAACACTTGAAGCAGTGTCTCCCTAGAAATTGCCATCATCTCCCTCCTCAGTTAAGGTAACTTGAAAATGGAGTTTTATCACCCAAGTTCAAAGGAGATCAATTTTGAGTGGCCTAGTCTAACATCTGAAGGATCAAGACCTGCTGTTCACTTTTGAATTCTCAGAAACCGCATGCAACAATGGTCTCTGCAACTCCAGTGTCCATGTAACAATAATCCAGCACTAATCAATTAAAATTACAGAAAATGTCACCAAATTAAAGTTCTTTCCTGCAAGAGTATTCAGCTACAACTTCTGTTGCAGGGATATTCCACTGTGTCTGATAGCAGCTAGCAGACACAGATGGGATCCATTCTCTAAGACATTAGCCAGAGGCTTTAGCACTGTCCTTTGCCTTCTGCTAAATGCAGTTTCAATCCCTGGTACTAGAGACTGTTGGAAAAGACAAATAAAAACTAAGGATTACATTTCGGACAATTCCATTAGCAACTGGAAAAAGTCAACTCACCTTCAAGAAGCTTCACCAATGCATATGGGAAGGGAGAGAAAAGAAAATACAATTAGAATCTGGTGTGCATGCCTGGTGTTCCATACTAACACCAGCTCAGTGAAGCAGTTACGACACAACAGGCAAAGAATGGTAGGCTATAGACTTCTTATTTTGGTTAAGGACATTCAAAGTAATAGTCAGTCAGCTGTTGTCCTGAAAACAAGCAAGAGGGTGCTGCTAGTTCTGCTCCCACTGATGGAACGGGGTAAAAACAGAGACAGCTTAATAACATCTGAACACCCTTCTACCACTTCCTCTGTTTCAGATCTCTAATTGGATTTGACCCAGAGGTGTAACTTTCCCTCTTTCTCTCCCAAATGGGAAAATTCAGCAGTGATAGCCATAAACAATCCATGTTAGATGAACGGCTGCTGAAAAAAGGAAACCACAACAGGGGTTTGGAGTAAAGAATTCAACTTTGATGCTGCACTGGCACCAGGCTAATAGGACTTGGAGTATCTGCAATCAGTCAGTATCTGCCAGAATAATAAGGAACCCACTGATCTGCCAGTGCCATCTTGGCAAGGGTTCCTCCCTGTGTGTACACCCCTGAGAAGTGACTTGGAGGGACGTGCTAGTTGGAGCTCCAAAGCAAGGTCTGTGCTCAAGCCAGCTGCCCGTAGCATCCCACATCAGCCAGCTGAGCTGTGCAGATCCCCCTCTGTCCTCTTTGCCCTCCCATAAAGCTGAAAGGATAACAACAGGTGGATCCTTACCTCTGAGTAGTCATCTATCCAAGTTGGAGAGGTAACAGGAGCTGCTGGCCGTGTGCTAGAAGAAAAGAACCAGAAAGAACACCCAGCCATTAATTTCACAGTGCATGGAGGGTTACCAACACAGAAAGTGTCAGAAATTAAAACATCCCCTTCTCTGATCTAGCAACATCCCAGCCCAGCAACACAACCATTTCAAGAGCTTTTATGTACTTCAAGCATTTCAGTGTGTCCCAAGCCACAGTGTAAGATCCATTTGTTAATGACTTCACGAACAGAGAAGAAAGGTTTCTGCTGCATTTTGCAGCAGATTTTGTGGGCAACAACCTCTTTCAACCCTATGTCAGAAATTAGACTGTAGAAAGACACTTCATCTGTCACATACCCATCATTATCTCTTGGTTCCTCTTCATCATCACTTGTCAGTAGCACAACTGAATTATCTGCTGCACTGGAAACAACTGGGTTTCCAGCTGGGTGCTGCTGGTTCTGCTCCCACTGCTGCAACGGGGTCGAAATGGAGGCAGCTTAGAACTACCTGTAGCCCCTCCTCCCTGCTCCCCTCTTTCACTTCCCCAATTGGATTTAGGCTGGAGGTGTTTCTGTCCCTCTTTCTGCCCTAACCAGTCAAATTCAAGGGTGATATCCGTAACTACTCGTATGACATGAACAGCTGCTGAAGAAAGGAAGCCACAAGAGGGGTTGGAGTAAAGAATTCAAGCCTGGCTGCTGTGTTGGTGCCAGGCAAATAGGACTCAGATGTCTGCATTCAGTCCATTACTGCTAGAATTATCGGGAACCCACAGATCTTCCAGTGCCATCTTGGCGAGGGATCCCCCTCTACAGGCACCCCTGAGAAGTGACTTGTAGGGATGTGCTACTTGGAGCTTCAAAGCAAGGGCTGTGCTTCAAGCCAGCTGCCTCTAGCATCCCATCTTAGCCAAATGAGTTATGCAGCTCCTCCCCTGCTCCATTCCCCCTCCCACAGAAAATGAAAAGGTGGCAACATGTGGATTCTTACCCCTAGGAAGCAATCCTGGTACAGCACATTTGTAAGGGTAGCACTGGGTCTTGTGGTAGAGTGAAGAGAGCAAGAAAAAAATTCAGCTGTTAATTGCACCACTCATCAGGGGTTAGTGATACACAAATTGTCAGAAACCAAAACATCCCTTATTCTGATCTAGCTACATCCCAGCCCAGCAACACAATCATTCCAAGAACTTGTATGTACTGCAAGCATTTCAGTGTATCTCAAGCCACAGTGTAAGATCCATCTGTTAATGACTTCATGAAGAGAGAAGAAAGATTTCTTCTGGGGTTTACTGGATTTTTTGGGGTTTTTTAGTTAGTTCTCTTCCAGACAGGCCACTACATCCCAGGTCTGGAGTTTTGCACAGAATCAAGCAGAACTCAAAGCCTTGGCAAAAACCTCTTTCCACCCTATGTCAGAAATTGGACTTTTAGAAAGTTACTTTATCTGTCACATACCCATCATTATCTCTTGGTTCCTCTTCATCATCATTCACCAGTGGCACAACTGAATTGTCTGCTGCACTGGAAACAAGTGGGTGCTCCTGGTTCTGCTCCCACTGATGGAACGAGGTACAAACAAAGGCAGTTTAGGAACCATGTGAAGCCCCTCCACCCTGCTCCCCTCTTTCAGATCCCTAATTGGATGTAGGCTGCAGCCAAATCTTTTCCTTTTTCTGCCCCAAAGAGGCAAATTCAGCAGTGATAGCCATAAACAATCCATGTTAGATGAACGGCTGCTGAAGAAAGGAAACCACAATAGGGGTTTGGAGTAAAGAATTCAGCTTTGATGCTGCACTGGCACCAGGCTAATAGGACTTGGAGTATCTGCAATCAGTCAGTATCTGCCAGAATAACAAGGAACCCACAGATGTGCCATCTTGGCAAGGGTTCCTCCCTGTGTGTACACCCCTGAGAAGTGACTTGGAGGGACGTGCTAGTTGGAGCTCCAAAGCAAGGTCTGTGCTCAAGCCAGCTGCCCGTAGCATCCCACATCAGCCAGCTGAGCTGTGCAGATCCCCCTCTGTCCTCTTTGCCCTCCCATAAAGCTGAAAGGATAACAACAGGTGGATCCATACCTGTGAGTTCTCCTCTATCTGAACTGGAGAGGTAACAGGAGCTGCTGGCCGTGTGCTAGAAGAAAAGGACCAGAAAGAACACACAGCCATTAATTTCACTGTGCATGGAGGGTTACCAACACAGAAAGTGTCAGAAATTAAAACATCCCCTTCTCTGATCTAGCAACATCCCAGCCCAGCAACACAACCATTTCAAGAGCTTTTATGTACTTCAAGCATTTCAGTGTGTCTCAAGCCACAGTGTAAGATCCATTTGTTAATGACTTCACGAACAGAGAAGAAAGGTTTCTGCTGCATTTTGCAGCAGATTTTGTGGGCAACAACCTCTTTCAACCCTATGTCAGAAATTAGACTGTACAAAGACACTTCATCTGTCACATACCCATCATTATCTCTTGGTTCCTCTTCATCATCACTTGTCAGTAGCACAACTGAATTATCTGCTGCACTGGAAACAACTGGGTTTCCAGCTGGGTGCTGCTGGTTCTGCTCCCACTGCTGCAACGGGGTCGAAATGGAGGCAGCTTAGAACTACCTGTAGCCCCTCCTCCCTGCTCCCCTCTTTCACTTCCCCAATTGGATTTAGGCTGGAGGTGTTTCTGTCCCTCTTTCTGCCCTAACCAGTCAAATTCAAGGGTGATATCCGTAACTACTCGTATGACATGAACAGCTGCTGAAGAAAGGAAGCCACAAGAGGGGTTGGAGTAAAGAATTCAAGCCTGGCTGCTGTGTTGGTGCCAGGCAAATAGGACTCAGATGTCTGCATTCAGTCCATTACTGCTAGAATTATCGGGAACCCACAGATCTTCCAGTGCCATCTTGGCGAGGGATCCCCCTCTACAGGCACCCCTGAGAAGTGACTTGTAGGGATGTGCTACTTGGAGCTTCAAAGCAAGGGCTGTGCTTCAAGCCAGCTGCCTCTAGCATCCCATCTTAGCCAAATGAGTTATGCAGCTCCTCCCCTGCTCCATTCCCCCTCCCACAGAAAATGAAAAGGTGGCAACATGTGGATTCTTACCCCTAGGAAGCAATCCTGGTACAGCACATTTGTAAGGGTAGCACTGGGTCTTGTGGTAGAGTGAAGAGAGCAAGAAAAAAATTCAGCTGTTAATTGCACCACTCATCAGGGGTTAGTGATACACAAATTGTCAGAAACCAAAACATCCCTTATTCTGATCTAGCTACATCCCAGCCCAGCAACACAATCATTCCAAGAACTTGTATGTACTCAAGCATTTCAGTGTATCTCAAGCCACAGTGTAAGATCCATCTGTTAATGACTTCATGAAGAGAGAAGAAAGATTTCTTCTGGGGTTTACTGGATTTTTTGGGGTTTTTTAGTTAGTTCTCTTCCAGACAGGCCACTACATCCCAGGTCTGGAGTTTTGCACAGAATCAAGCAGAACTCAAAGCCTTGGCAAAAACCTCTTTCCACCCTATGTCAGAAATTGGACTTTTAGAAAGTTACTTTATCTGTCACATACCCATCATTATCTCTTGGTTCCTCTTCATCATCATTCACCAGTGGCACAACTGAATTGTTTGCTGCACTGGAAACAAGTGGGTGCTCCTGGTTCTGCTCCCACTGATGGAACGAGGTACAAACAAAGGCAGTTTAGGAACCATGTGAAGCCCCTCCACCCTGCTCCCCTCTTTCAGATCCCTAATTGGATGTAGGCTGCAGCCAAATCTTTTCCTTTTTCTGCCCCAAAGAGGCAAATTCAGCAGTGATAGCCATAAACAATCCATGTTAGATGAACGGCTGCTGAAGAAAGGAAACCACAATAGGGGTTTGGAGTAAAGAATTCAGCTTTGATGCTGCACTGGCACCAGGCTAATAGGACTTGGAGTATCTGCAATCAGTCAGTATCTGCCAGAATAATAAGGAACCCACAGATGTGCCATCTTGGCAAGGGTTCCTCCCTGTGTGTACACCCCTGAGAAGTGACTTGGAGGGACGTGCTAGTTGGAGCTCCAAAGCAAGGTCTGTGCTCAAGCCAGCTGCCCGTAGCATCCCACATCAGCCAGCTGAGCTGTGCAGATCCCCCTCTGTCCTCTTTGCCCTCCCATAAAGCTGAAAGGATAACAACAGGTGGATCCTTACCTCTGAGTAGTCATCTACCCAAATTGGAGAGGTAACAGTAACTGCTGGCCGTGTGTTAGAGAGAAGAGAACTTGAAAGAAAATGCAGCCATTAATTTCACAGTGCATGGAGGGTTACCAACACAGAAAGTGTCAGAAATTAAAACATCCCTTATTCTGATCTAGCAACATCCCAGCCCAGCAACACAATCATTTCAAGAGCTTTTATGTACTTCAAGCATTTCAGTGTGTCTCAAGCCACAGTGTAAGATCCATTCCTTAATTCCTTAATGAGATAAAAAAGCTTTCTGCTGGATTTTACTGGTTTTTTGGATGGGCTTTTAAAAACAGACAGGCCACTATATTCCAGGTCTGAATTTTTCACACAGAATCAAGCAGAACTCAAAGCCTTGGCAAAAACCTATTTCTACCCTGTGTCAGAAATTAGACTGTAGAAAGACACTTCATCTGTCACATACCCATCATTATCTCTTGGTTCCTCTTCATCATCACTTGTCAGTAGCACAACTGAATTATCTGCTGCACTGGAAACAACTGGGTGCTGCTGGTTCTGCTCCCACTGCTGCAACGGGGTCGAAATGGAGGCAGCTTAGGAACCACATGTAGCCCCTCCTCCCTGCTCCCCTCTTTCACTTCCCCAATTGGATTTAGGCTGGAGGTGTTTCTTTCCCTCTTTCTGCCCTAAACAGGCAAATTCAGCAGTGATAGCCATAAACACTTCATATTAGATGAACACCTCAGTGACCAGGAGTACCTTAAATGGATGTTGCAGGTAAACACTTAATATTTGAGGAGTCAAAGTCTTCCTGTCCTCTCCTTCTCTTTTTCTTTAAATCCCTGGCCTGTATGATGAGTATCTCTGGAACAACTTCCCTTTTAAATTGCATCTCCTTCTGTTACATTACCAATGACTGGTAAATGTTGTGCCCTAGTTCTGGAGCAACAGGCTCTTTTAAATTACTTTTTCACTACAAGGGATACTTGGAAGTGTTGATGTGTTCAGAGGTGCATTTGACTGGTAACTCTGTCTAAAGTGGTAAATCAGAGCTGTGTTTCAACCCTGGAGGTCAGGCTACCTAGTTAGATGCCAGAAGATAGGCCCAGGAGCACACGAGAAAACTCATTTGACTGCAAGATGGACAGAAGTGTGCCATTCATTACTTACCACAACAGAATCATCACCAGTTAGATCAATGACTTCAGGCTCAGCAGATTCGTCTGTGAGATCTATGATTTCGTCAACAGCTGAAAAAGAGAAATGGGCTGTCACTGTGGAACAGGCTGAGGTAGATTCAATTGTGCCTTGGGTCTCTTCTCTTCAGGAATGTGGCCAAAATTTCACTCCAGCTTTGCCCTCAACAGTCCACAGAGACCATTCCCAGCCCTGTTTTTTCACAGGTGGCAGTGCAAGAGGAACAGCAGCTGAACTTCTCACACAATCCTGTTGGATAACAATATCTTGCGGGAGGTACACACCAGCAGATGATTCATCTAACATAGGCTAATGTTTATCAGACAGAAAAAACAGCCAAAACAAAACCCAAAGCAGAACCAGAATCACAGAGGGTATCCTAATTTTACAGTACCATGCTGCACATGTTCCCCTGAGGGATGGGGCACAGCTAGCTTTTCCTTATCTTCTTCCAGCTTCAGAGATCTCATACTTAGTTTGCCACCCTCTGTAGTGGCAGCTGTGGCACCTGCCAGCTCATCAGAGTTCATTCAGATGTCTGAGCAGCACTTGAGGACCTTTGATACACAGCTCATCTCCCTCATTTTAGTGGAAATTCTCTCTCATTCTCTTTCACATGAGAGCATGGAATCTCTCTCATTTTAGTGGACAATGTATCACAGCTCAGTCACAAACCCAAATGGTTGTGAGAAGGCTTGTTGTTTAGAGATGCCGTACGTGGCACTTCCTAAAATCCCATGTTTCCCTTCCTCCCCAGTAAAGGGCCTAGAAACTGGCAAAAGCATATGTTCAGCTGTATGTCAAACCTCTAGAAGCAGTTTCTGTTCTTACCAAGATCAAAAGAAAGCACGCGACTTTCTTCGAGGTCTATTGGCTCTGCTGCTGAAGCTTCACCTGCACTAGAAGCCAGCAGCCTGCTTCGTTTCGAAGCTTGTCTGGAATTAACGGCTCCTCCACGGCGCTTTCGCCGATTCTAAGAGAGAACAAAGCCTTAGCATTTCGTGTGGGAGTAATATTAACGGGGCCCTCAGTTTTGCAACACCAGTGAAAGTACACGAGGACACAGAAAACAACTCCACAACGGCTGGAATACACATTGAATGGTGCTCTGGGTCATTCCTACCCGAGCCCATTGCATCAAGGAAAAGACATCACCCCTGACCTCTTACCAGTTGCCTCACCAGGAAAAAGCCTATCCCAGTGGCTTGCAAATAAGAAGACTAGTTCACAATTCTATCAGGGTGTTGCTCACACTGTAAGCATTTCTGAGCTATTGCTAGCACCCCAAGAGATTCAAAACCTTCAGTATCCCAGAACATGAAGTTACATAAAGTTTTAACAGGCTTATCTTCCCGTGCACTTGCTAAAAACTCTTGAAATCCTTTCTAGAAGTACCCCAGAAAATATGTTTCAGAAATCAGATTTGCACTGAGTAGTAAAGTACTTACTGTGTTCATGGTGTCTTGTGATCTAAAACCACTGGAAAAGTCAGTGGGACAAACACCAAAAAAGGAATTTCAGGGAAGTTACAGCAATCGATCCCTGGTCTGTCCCTGCTGGGACGTGCTAGTTGGAGCTCCAAAGCAAGGTCTGTGCTCAAGCCAGCTGCCTGTAGCATCCCACATCAGCCAGCTGAGCTGTGCAGATCCCCCTCTGTCCTCTTTGCCCTCCCATAAAGCTGAAAGGATAACAACAGGTGGATCCATACCTGTGAGTTCTCCTCTATCCAAGTTGGAGAGGTAACAGGAGCTGCTGGCCGTGTGCTAGAAGAAAAGGACCAGAAAGAACACACAGCCATTAATTTCACAGTGCATGGAGGGTTACCAACACAGAAAGTGTCAGAAATTAAAACATCCCCTTCTCTGATCTAGCAACATCCCAGCCCAGCAACACAACCATTTCAAGAGCTTTTATGTACTTCAAGCATTTCAGTGTGTCCCAAGCCACAGTGTAAGATCCATTTGTTAATGACTTCACGAACAGAGAAGAAAGGTTTCTGCTGCATTTTGCAGCAGATTTTGTGGGCAACAACCTCTTTCAACCCTATGTCAGAAATTAGACTGTAGAAAGACACTTCATCTGTCACATACCCATCATTATCTCTTGGTTCCTCTTCATCATCACTTGTCAGTAGCACAACTGAATTATCTGCTGCACTGGAAACAACTGGGTTTCCAGCTGGGTGCTGCTGGTTCTGCTCCCACTGCTGC
Organism: Pipra filicauda; assembly: GCF_003945595.2. Taxonomy (NCBI): domain Eukaryota; kingdom Metazoa; phylum Chordata; class Aves; order Passeriformes; family Pipridae; genus Pipra; species Pipra filicauda. The sequence goes on along the minus strand of NW_024103491.1, from coordinate 21,254 downwards.
AACGGGGTCGAAATGGAGGCAGCTTAGAACTACCTGTAGCCCCTCCTCCCTGCTCCCCTCTTTCAGTTCCCCAATTGGATTTAGGCTGGGGGTGTTTCTGTCCCTCTTTCTGCCCTAACCAGTCAAATTCAAGGGTGATATCCGTAACTACTCGTATGACATGAACAGCTGCTGAAGAAAGGAAGCCACAAGAGGGGTTGGAGTAAAGAATTCAAGCCTGGCTGCTGTGTTGGTGCCAGGCAAATAGGACTCAGATGTCTGCATTCAGTCCATTACTGCTAGAATTATCGGGAACCCACAGATCTTCCAGTGCCATCTTGGCGAGGGATCCCCCTCTACAGGCACCCCTGAGAAGTGACTTGGAGGGATGTGCTACTTGGAGCTTCAAAGCAAGGGCTGTGCTTCAAGCCAGCTGCCCGTAGCATCCCACATCAGCCAGCTGAGCTGTGCAGATCCCCCTCTGTCCTCTTTGCCCTCCCATAAAGCTGAAAGGATAACAACAGGTGGATCCATACCTGTGAGTTCTCCTCTATCCAAATTGGAGAGGTAACAGTAACTGCTGGCCGTGTGCTAGAGAGAGGAGAACTTGAAAGAAAATGCAGCCATTAATTTCACTGTGCATGGAGGGTTACCAACACAGAAAGTGTCAGAAATTAAAACATCCCTTATTCTGATCTAGCAACATCCCAGCCCAGCAACACAATCATTTCAAGAGCTTTTATGTACTTCAAGCATTTCAGTGTGTCTCAAGCCACAGTGTAAGATCCATTCCTTAATTCCTTAATGAGATAAAAAAGCTTTCTGCTGGATTTTACTGGTTTTTTGGATGGGCTTTTAAAAACAGACAGGCCACTATATTCCAGGTCTGAATTTTTCACACAGAATCAAGCAGAACTCAAAGCCTTGGCAAAAACCTATTTCTACCCTGTGTCAGAAATTAGACTGTAGAAAGACACTTCATCTGTCACATACCCATCATTATCTCTTGGTTCCTCTTCATCATCACTTGTCAGTAGCACAACTGAATTATCTGCTGCACTGGAAACAACTGGGTGCTGCTGGTTCTGCTCCCACTGCTGCAACGGGGTCGAAATGGAGGCAGCTTAGGAACCACATGTAGCCCCTCCTCCCTGCTCCCCTCTTTCACTTCCCCAATTGGATTTAGGCTGGAGGTGTTTCTTTCCCTCTTTCTGCCCTAAACAGGCAAATTCAGCACTGATAGCCATAAACACTTCATATTAGATGAACACCTCAGTGACCAGGAGTACCTTAAATGGATGTTGCAGGTAAACACTTAATATTTGAGGAGTCAAAGTCTTCCTGTCCTCTCCTTCTCTTTTTCTTTAAATCCCTGGCCTGTATGATGAGTATCTCTGGAATAACTTCCCTTTTAAATTGCATCTCCTTCTGTTACATTACCAATGACTGGTAAATGTTGTGCCCTAGTTCTGGAGCAACAGGCTCTTTTAAATTACTTTTTCACTACAAGGGATACTTGGAAGTGTTGATGTGTTCAGAGGTGCATTTGACTGGTAACTCTGTCTAAAGTGGTAAATCAGAGCTGTGTTTCAACCCTGGAGGTCAGGCTACCTAGTTAGATGCCACAAGATAGGCCCAGGAGCACACGAGAAAACTCATTTGACTGCAAGATGGACAGAAGTGTGCCATTCATTACTTACCACAACAGAATCATCACCAGTTAGATCAATGACTTCAGGCTCAGCAGATTCGTCTGTGAGATCTATGATTTCGTCAACAGCTGAAAAAGAGAAATGGGCTGTCACTGTGGAACAGGCTGAGGTAGATTCAATTGTGCCTTGGGTCTCTTCTCTTCAGGAATGTGGCCAAAATTTCACTCCAGCTTTGCCCTCAACAGTCCACAGAGACCATTCCCAGCCCTGTTTTTTCACAGGTGGCAGTGCAAGAGGAACAGCAGCTGAACTTCTCACACAATCCTGTTGGATAACAATATCTTGCGGGAGGTACACACCAGCAGATGATTCATCTAACATAGGCTAATGTTTATCAGACAGAAAAAACAGCCAAAACAAAACCCAAAGCAGAACCAGAATCACAGAGGGTATCCTAATTTTACAGTACCATGCTGCACATGTTCCCCTGAGGGATGGGGCACAGCTAGCTTTTCCTTATCTTCTTCCAGCTTCAGAGATCTCATACTTAGTTTGCCACCCTCTGTAGTGGCAGCTGTGGCACCTGCCAGCTCATCAGAGTTCATTCAGATGTCTGAGCAGCACTTGAGGACCTTTGATACACAGCTCATCTCCCTCATTTTAGTGGAAATTCTCTCTCATTCTCTTTCACATGAGAGCATGGAATCTCTCTCATTTTAGTGGACAATGTATCACAGCTCAGTCACAAACCCAAATGGTTGTGAGAAGGCTTGTTGTTTAGAGATGCCGTACGTGGCACTTCCTAAAATCCCATGTTTCCCTTCCTCCCCAGTAAAGGGCCTAGAAACTGGCAAAAGCATATGTTCAGCTGTATGTCAAACCTCTAGAAGCAGTTTCTGTTCTTACCAAGATCAAAAGAAAGCACGCGACTTTCTTCGAGGTCTATTGGCTCTGCTGCTGAAGCTTCACCTGCACTAGAAGCCAGCAGCCTGCTTCGTTTCGAAGCTTGTCTGGAATTAATGGCTCCTCCACGGCGCTTTCGCCGATTCTAAGAGAGAACAAAGCCTTAGCATTTCGTGGGGGAGTAATATTAACGGGGCCCTCAGTTTTGCAACACCAGTGAAAGTACACGAGGACACAGAAAACAACTCCACAACGGCTGGAATACACATTGAATGGTGCTCTGGGTCATTCCTACCCGAGCCCATTGCATCAAGGAAAAGACACCACCCCTGACCTCTTACCAGTTGCCTCACCAGGAAAAAGCCTATCCCAGTGGCTTGCAAATAAGAAGACTAGTTCACAATTCTATCAGGGTGTTGCTCACACTGTAAGCATTTCTGAGCTATTGCTAGCACCCCAAGAGATTCAAAACCTTCAGTATCCCAGAACATGAAGTTACATAAAGTTTTAACAGGCTTATCTTCCCGTGCACTTGCTAAAAACTCTTGAAATCCTTTCTAGAAGTACCCCAGAAAATATGTTTCAGAAATCAGATTTGCACTGAGTAGTAAAGTACTTACTGTGCTCATGGTGTCTTGTGATCTAAAACCACTGGAAAAGTCAGTGGGACAAACACCAAAAAAGGAATTTCAGGGAAGTTACAGCAATCGATCCCTTAGATTCCTTAGGTAGAACAGGCTACAAAGTCCTGATTTCTAGGAATCAGAGAATGATGTTCTTCCAAACCTATCAGAAAAGAAGAGAGGAGATTACCTATCTGGAATGCCTGTTCTCTTAAATACCCACACATACTCTAAGATTCCCTTTCCCGAGTCACCAGTTTCTGCCCAAAGCTAGAGGGGAAATCTATGAGTCTGGTACTTGAGTCCGGTACTTGAGTCCCAGACACCTGCAGCTGGACCTGAAGCCCAGAACAGCCCCACAGCATCCGAAACATTTTCAAAGATCATCTACACTCACCTGTACAGTTAGTTGAGAATTTTTCTTGAAAATTATCAGCAAATCGCCTTCTGTTCCCACCAGGGACAGAGAAGACAGAGGCTCTGCACCTGCTTCCCAGCAGAGTATCCGCCAACTGCCAACTGTCGATGGAGTGTTGGGCTCCTGACCCCTCCGTGCGGAAGCCCGCATGGCAACCGTTTGGTAACATTCCATGGTCCGGTAGCCGGTGACCTCTTTGCACCCTCGTGGAGGCCCAGAATGCTTTGGCTTGGAAGGGACCTTGAAGATCATCTGGTTCTAACTCCCCTGCCATGGATAGGGACATCATCCACTAGACCAGGGTGCTCAGGGCCCCATCTAGCCTGGCCTGGAATAGCGCCTTCCAGGGATGGGGCATCCACAGCTTCTCTGGGCGGCCTGCTCCAGTGTCTCGACACCCTCACAGCTCTTCCTAACATCTAATCTAAATCTTCCCTCTTCTGGTTTCAAATCGTTCCCCCTTTTCCTCTCGCTGACTGCCCATGCGAAGAAATCGCTCTCTGCCTTTCCTATAGGCCCCTTCAGCCACTGGAGGGCCGCAGTGAGGCCTCCCCCGGAGCCCGCTCCTGTCCAGGCTGGACATGCCCGGCTCTCCCAGCCTGGCTCCATAGGAGAGGTGCTCTGGCCCTCTGAGCATCTTTGTGCCCGCTGCTTCCTTGCCCCTTCGTGCCGGCCCGGCGGGCACATCCTGCTTGTGCCGGGTCAGAGCCGGGCGCAGCCTCCGGGCGAGGCCTCACGAGGGCAGAGCAGAGGGACACGTCCCCCTCCCTCCGCCTCCCGCCCGAGTAACGCTGCAGCCTTTCGGTGGCTAAAGAAACCCCACCGAAACCTCCCCTCCCCCGTGACAAATCAAACCCTTTCTTAACCTTCTTCCTCCGGGTTTATTACTCTGTTGTTGAAAAGACTCGTTTTAAATTTAACCCTGATTAAAAGCAATTAAAATGACACCAAACTTCCCTCTGCCCCCCACCCCCCCCAACTGGTGAAAATCTAACAATTTAGATGCTTATTTCAAGTCTCTAAAGTCTTGAAGTTTTCAAGTGTTCAACTGTTCCTCTGCTGAGCGTTTCACAACAGGGTTAGGAGGAAGTTTGCTGTGCTTCTGGGGACAGCACCTTCCCCCCCAAGGCCCTGCTCTGCTGTGAAAGATGACACGGGAAAAAAAGTGAAATTAAAATCCATTTTCCTTCTAGCCAGTCTGCCACTGGACCTGCATTCAAAGGGGTTGGCTGGAGCTCTTGAGAGTGGCAGCAACCCTGTCTCGGCCCTGCTGGATGCGGGATGCTCCTCAGCTTCCGATCCCATGGGCACTCTCGGGGGTGGGGAGGATGGTGGCAAGTTGTCCAACACTGCGGATAGCATAAGGATATTTTCAGATCATGCTCTATGTGAGGAGGTTCATTTCTTACAAAAATTTCTCTGTTATTACAACTGTTGCTTTTAGGCCAAAATGTTGAGAGTTTAAGGATGGTTGGGGATGACTTCCCCATTTTTCTCAGTCCTGAGTCTGGGAATTGAAGGAAACTCATTTCAGTCATCATATTCACATCCTTCATTCCTCATATTTGTTGCTGGTTTCAGGTACTTAATTATTCATATCTTAAATATATATTTGGAATTGCTCTAGCATCTTCACATTTGTATATCAAGCATTAAATCTCCTTTAGGATTTTTTTTTTATCTAAGCCCTTTGGATCCAAGATCTTTGGAAAGCAAGTGTTTAAACTGGATTTACTGGAGTATGAAACATCCCATGTATTAAGGCAGGGACCCTGTCCACTCACACTCGAGGTGCAGCGGAGGTTGGCTGAGTGGAACCGGCACCACTTGTATTTCAGGGTGGGACTGGATGGCTTTTAGCAGGAATGTGTTATTAGGGGCAAGGGAGGAGAGAGCACTGAGGAAAAGGAGGGGTAGCTTTTAGTAAGTTGAACATTTGAAGGCTATCAGGCTTGATCTTCCTCAATGCTGCTAATGATCACAGCAGGGGGCTGAAAAAATGTTTCTTGTAAGACCCAACCCTTTTTAACTAAAGCCACTATTGAAAATACTCATCACTCAGTGGTGGAAGGGAGGGAAATCTCTTGCCCCTTCTCTGTGCATCCTACAAAAGCTGAAAAGGCCACATACCTGTTCTATCTCCTTCCATGTGGACCAGCTTTAAAGCAAGGCATAAAACCTCTGAAATACCCCTTGCCTTTCCATTTCATGAAGAAGAAGTTTACATCTCTTAACTTCCAAAAAGAAAAGGTTAATTATAGCCAACAGTGTAAACTAAGCCCAGATTGAGCTGGCTTCTATATTAATCACCCCGGAAAAACAGCATTGGGATTTTCACTGATGGCTATGGTTTGCCACCATTTTTTGTCAGAAGAAAGCAACTCATAAGGGAGAAATGCATGGTTCACTGGCCAGAGGTTTTCAGCTCTGTACTCTCCCAAATCAGGGGTACCCTGGAGATCAAAGCAAGGGTCATAAAATAATTTAAGAAGGGTGAATGTAGTATAAGATGTCATATACGGACATAGCCTGCTGCAGAGTGACATATGGTGGGTTATTGATGAGAGGGAGCGTGACACCTGGCTCCCCACACAGCTCAGCACAGGGATAGGATTGCACTCCCCAAAGCAACCCTGCACAGCAGTCCTTCTAAATCCACCATAAGGATGCAGGGAAATAGGCAAGGATTACCAAAAGAAGCCCCGAAAAGATGATAATATTCACTTATAATAATTTTTACTAGTCCCACTGAGAATTGCATTGCAATTCATGTGTCAAATTGTGCCTTTGCTTGACTATAGCAATGGTTGTGACCTCGGAATACATTTCCCAATCTCTTAACGGGGAAGTGCTGGTGGATGGTCTATTAGAGAAATACATATTGAGACAGTTTGAATTAAGTAAAAACATTTTTGAAGCCCTTGGTGGGAGGCAGTAGTGAGTGGCTTGTTCTGCAGAAGAAAAACTCAGGTAGGTTTCTTATTGCTGAGACTGATTTGCACCCTTCTCAATGGCACTAAGTGCTTCTCTTGGCAAAGGATGGAGGCTTTGGAGCATCTTCCATCCTCCAAAAATCTGGATGTGCTCAGGGTCCCTCCAGTTGCCCAGGTTTGGCTGTCAGCTTAGCAGGAAGGCTGAGCACTGGGAGGAGGGGTTTGCTGGGGTCTGGGTGGTATTTCAGTCCATCTCAGTCCCTGCTCCTTGGCACGGGATGATGGCACTAAATAACTACAAGAGGTGAGGGGAAAAATCATTATTCTTCTATAGCTGTGTTCCTCTTCTTTTGAGAGGTACTGCTTTCAGCTTCTCCCTCCGGCAGTCTGCTTTTGCCCTCTTCTGAAAAAACATGGTGTTATAAGGGGGACTTGTGCCTCTCCGGGCTGCCCCTGCTGTCCCTGCACAGCCATGAAAGTATCTGTGTGCTGAGCAGAGCTATTGGTGATGGGCACCACTTGGCCTGCTCTGCACAGTCGGTGTCAAGCTCTGTACCTAAAAACATACAGTTCAAAACTCCTTTTTAAGCTCAGTGCTAAAGGTTGGTGCCCAACACCCTGTTTGCGGTACCCAGCTTCTAAACCTGTGAAAGATGCCTTTTGGACTAATGCTTGCCCCTTCAAATGGTTCCTCAAAGCTCATAATTGCTTTTTAGACTTCTTTTAAGAAGCATTGTAGCAGTTCTTTGCAACTTCGTTGGCCTGAAGCAGTAGCATGATAGTGAAATTGGGCAGGAGGAGATCACAGCTCTGGAAGAGGTAAGGCGGCTTCCTCAAGGGGTTTAATACCCAAAGGCTGAGTTCAGCAGGTTTCCTCAATGACGATGCTGCTTCAAGATACATCACTGATGGCATGCTTCTCCAGGGAGCGGCAGGAAGCAGAATCCTCCTGGGAGAACCCTGCTCGCTGGCTGTCTGCATCCAGATCGCTCTCATCTTCCACAGTGGCATCATACATGACCTGTGTTAGAGAGCAAAACAAGAGCCACTGTCACTCCTGGGAAATTATCTATCAACAAGTGCTGCCCTACTGCACTAAAGCTGCTTAGGCTGAGGGGACACTCAAAGCTTGCATGGTAAATCTCTGCCTGGAAACACTAACTTTTATGGAGTTACATGAACCCTTCACATTATGAGAAATTAACATTTGATCCTGTCCTCAGATTTCATGTGTGTGAGTACATCATTGCAGTGTTGCATATCTTGCAGCAGCAGGCTACACTCTTGCCTTGGCACCATCAACAGCCCCTGATTTGGGGTATCCAGACAAGGGAAAATAGATTCCTTCGCTCATGCCTGCTTTCCCCTCACCAATTCTTCTCAAAGCTGACTCCCATAAAACAACATGTCCATCTTCAAGTTCACTACCCATTTCCAAAACCATGGGGACCACTGCTCAGTGCTGTTTACCTTTTTTGCATCTTTGCGGAGTTTGATAGACTTCACCAGTGCAGCCTTTGCCCTCATCCTGTAGGCCACGCTGTCGCCTCTGCCGGCGTTGTCTCCCCGGGTGAAAGGGAATGGGGGGAATGGTACAGTGACTGGAATGTCTGTGGGAAAACCCGTGACAACCTCATCGGATTCATCCGTGTCATTGGAATCATTATCGTCATCATCATTGTCATTCACATCTTCATGGCTTTTGCTTGACACATCAGGAAAGTGCTGGAAAACATTTATTATGCATCAGGCAAATGAACACAGATGTGAGATGTGCAGACTAGTATCTGTCCTGCTAGCCCAGGGCTTATGCAGTTTTGGGGAGCTATGTGCAGGCATGTCTTTGAATTCACCTCACCCTGCCTACGGAGGAGATGCTATTTAGGGAGAGATGCTACTGCAAGAACTGCACTTGAATGAGGAAAATTGGTGTTGCTACACACTGGCTGCCCTGCAGCACTCGACTGACATAGTGTCGTTCAAAACACTTACCGGTTCCACTGGGACATCCACGCTTTCTTCTGAAGAGTAAAGGGTCTGAAAGCAATATAAACCTCCCTATTAGTTCAAAAAGGCACGTACAGTAGAGCTGATTAGCGTGTTGACTATTGTTTAAGCACTTAATCCTAACTTGTACATCTTGTCATGGAAAGATGCTCCTGCTTTCTCTTCTGGCTAGCTGCCCATACCTGCTGAGGTGATGCCAGGTCAGTCTGTGTGTGCTGCTGACTCTCCCAAGACTGAGAATTCCCACGGTCATGGTGATATCTGTGCAAGTGATGGCCCCTGGGGTCCTTTGAGAGAAAATAAAGGGGGGGAGACGGAGGTTAATCCACAAAGCATCAGGCAAAGCTGCCTGCATCACAACCTCTGTTTTCAGGCAGAGGTGGCATCTGCAATACATACTCCTTTTGCACAGGATGTGCCCTCAGCTATTCAGTGCAGTAGGAAGAGGACTCAGAAACAAGCCATGATGAACATTATACCCAAAGAATACAATATAGAAGATGTGCCTCTGCCATTGGCAGAGCCTGAGGAATTTCAGGTCAGTTTCTCCAGCTTGTTTTTGTTGAGTGGAATTTGGAGTTATATCTAACAATCATTGTTTCTGCTAATTCTCGGGTCCTTTTCCCAAGGGTGATTTATCTCCCTCATCATGAAGACTCTAAACTAAGTGCAGTAGTTGATTCTCAGAGCAAAGAATTGATTTTACATGGGTAGCAGCTGGCAGTGGAGTATAAATCAAATAGCTATATACAAAATTAATACCGTTCACTTACATCACTCCAAAAAATCATGGGAATTGGATTAAAGTGCTCTTCCAACACCAAATATTGTCATCTGATCCACACTAACAAATGTGGGCTGTAGTAGTTGTGCCATGCTATAGTCCTTTTCTCTTTTTAACTGGCAACTAACACATTTTTCATTAAGACAAAAGGTTTGCAGTGCTGGTCCAGAGATAGAACTAATGAAAGTCCTCAACCAGGACACCAGACACAGGAAAAAGTCTATGAAACTGGCTCCTAACAGCCAGGTGAGGACATGCCCTGCAAGCATCTACAATCATAAAACAAGTACCAGAAAATATGTATTAGAAGAAACAAAAAAAAAAAATCAAAAAGTATTTATTAAAGATAATTAATAGAAAGACAAAAGGAACTTACATATTTTTCTTCGGAGCTGGCAGAAATGGCATGCTGCTTGGATTTACTCACCTTGAAGGGAGAAAAGAAAAAAGCATTTATCAGTATTTCTCACTAAGATGCAAAGAAAATAATACAAGTGATTGGTGATCCACATTTGTGATTTACTCACTGGCCATGCAGCGGTGATGCTGATAAGGCATAAACACAGAACTGCCACCTTCATTGTGATGTTTTACCTAGAAAATATTTTGGAACAGTGAGTCAACAAGGTAAAGTACCACAAAAATGCCATAGGTTTTTCCTTTTTCCCAGTGTACTTCACTGTGCTGAGAACAGCTCCCTGCTATGGACCCAACCTGCACATACTAATTTTTGTCTTTTGTCCTCCATCACCACCGCACACCCAGCTGGTTTGTCATGACTTAGCTACTCAAAAGCTGCAATAATTTTTAAGAGGCTCTGAGAAGAGCTGAGCAGCTGGTGAGAGTGGCCACATTGAGAAGGTGAACTGAATCCTGTCACCTAATGACTTGCACAGGCAAAGGAAAAGCTTTGTGATAGCCAAAGTGTTCTCAATATCAGCTTTGGTTTATCTTCATTCCTTTAACGTATTTTTTTTCAGAAGAGACAGCATAAAGCCAACTCAGTTTGGATTCTCTTGTCAGCAATTTTAAAACTAGTTTTCAGGGTTATTAACTTGAGTTTCTGAGTAAAGTGATATGAACATAAACTGCTTTTATTGATAGACCTTTATTTCCCCCTCCAGAAGTTTGAACAAAATAACCTGTGTTTCCAAACAAGAGATAACGTGAAATATCTGCTTCCATTGCAGTTTTAGCAATTTAATAAATGACTAATTCCTGCTGAAATTAGGAGAGTGCTGAGCTACAGTAAATTTTGGTGCTTACAGACCAGTTCCCAGGATATGGAACATCCCTGAGAAATTGAACCAATTCACTGATGAACAAGAGTCATTTAAAACTTTGGTAAATCATAGCAGGAAAAAAAAGGCTACTTAGGACATATTGAAAATGCATTAGTAAGGCTGGCCCTGAGACAGGACACTCTACTAGAGGTATTGCAATTTCAAGTTACACAGAGAAGGATGAGTGTCCCATCCATTCAGGATTGTGCAGCACAAACTGTGAGCCTGCCAGAAAAAACAAGGACACTGCCAGGCAGTGGTTACATGAGGGAGAAAGCTTTCTGTGTTCAAGCACCAGCTTTGAGTTTGCAGCACATGATTCAGTGGCAGAGTTTTCAATAACCTCCTCCTGACATCTATAAGCATGCAGGTTTAAAATTGTCATTATGTATAATACCTTGCATTGCTAAAGCAACCTTGCTCCTATAAAAACACACCTTTTTCCACAGAGCAACATCAAATGTCCCTGCCCAGTGAAGCAATTTTCAAAGATCTCCTGCTCAGTGTTTCCTTGACTAAAGCTGCAGACAGATTAGCACATGTCAGGTAGTAAAAGCAAAAAAATTACCTTTTCTGGTGCTGGAGGAGTCAGCTGCAGCAAGAGCACTCCTAGTGATCCCAGCAGCAGCTCAAGTCAGTTGGCTCCCAGAAGCTCTGTCTTTCTCCCCTTGTCCCCTGACTGCCTGACATCTCTGACCTTGGGGAATTTAAACCCTGTCCCAAGCACAGCCACCAATCCCCATGTGGCGGAAAAAGATGAGGTCATGAGGCTCCTGGCCGCTGTCCTGCCACGTTCTCCTACACTTCCTCTTTGGCTTTGTGGCTTTGGAAGCAAACAAAAACTACTCTATGGTTAAAACATTACTTATGGGCGAGATCATTAACCAGCAGGTCTGTTGTATGCACAGCAGTTGGTATCGTGTAGGAGGGCTTCGGGGCACATCTGTCCTCCTTTTGTGAAAAGGCAGAGCCCAGTTTCCCAGAAACCTGTTGTGCCCTGCTCTGTAGGGAGTAGGACTATGTAATGCTTTCAGGCAGTCCGAGTTGCTTGTGTTTGGCTTTTCCGAGACGCTGACTGTGGAGAAGGTTAAGCAGTTTAGTGGTTGAGTCACTAGTACAAAACCAAACCTACAGATTTCTGGTCCAGAACACCAAAACAACACACTATAGAGAAACAGCCCAGCTGGAGCCAAGTATACGTGCTATCGCATTACACACCCCCGGTGTTTATTTACAAAGCAAGCCAAGTCCGACTGCCATCCCTCCTTAAACATGTACTTGTCATGCCCAGAAATTGTCCCGGGATCAAGTCTCTGACGGGAGGAGGGTGTAAAGCAAGCCATGTGTGCAGGACCTGCAGTCAGCAGGTTTCTCCAGCATATCTTCCAAGAGGTGAAACGCAGGTGTGAAGGGCTTGACCACAGCTGCTGTGGGCCCTGAGATACTTGAGACAGCGGTGGGTTTTCAGCACCTCTGTCACAGGCAGAGTGGGAGCTTCAGACAAAGTTTATTAGAGAAAGTATATCATTAGAGAAGCCCTCCCATTGAGTTACGAGGTGGGGAAAGAACCCCATTGCTTTCTAAGCTCCTTCTCGGAGAGGAGCCTACATGCACCTGGATCCAGTCTTAGCCCTAGACTTTCCAGTGGTTTATATTGACCTTTATACAACTTTGTCCTGCAGGATTAAGGATGGCAAACCAAATATATTTATACAAATAAAAGGAATGATTTATTGAAATGGGTTACAGTAATGATAATGATAGAAAAAAAGGAGTTTTGTCAGAATTACTTACCACACAATATGGATGGATAGCTTTAACTATCAGTATAGCACACTATTTTTCAAGCAATATTGAAGTAATTGTAATAAAACAATTGAAGTAATTATATTAAAGCTAGCAAAACAATTACTAAGTGGAGGTTGGTGTTACTCACTCATAGCAATGACCAGGGGCAAATCTCTTTTGCTCAGTCTCGAGGACTAACCTTGAGGGGCGTTCCCACTCCAGGGAGAAATCTCCACACACATTCAGAGAAGGGGTTTGTTAGGAGATCCTACCGTTCAAAAGTCTGGGCTTTTAAAGTATAGAGTGATTGACTGTCAGTCATATGTAATTTTTTTAGATTATGTGTTGTCACCTTACTCAGCAAAATATGTTTTGTTGCTGACAAAGGTGTTAGCAACTCTCTAGTTTCTTCTGCTTCACACTCCTGACTCTCAGTTTTCTATCAGGGCCTGCACATCCTTGCTGCTCCCAGCCTCAGTCAGGGAGCCTCTGTCTTGCATGTCCTTGTGGTGGGGTCTGATAGTTTGGTCAAGCTGGTCTCAGCACTCTTCAACACTAAAACCAGCAGACCTTCCTCAATTGAGCTTATCAATGATCAGGTGACTCTCTTTGCTGAGGTCGTCACTGATAAACTTGTAAGACAAATTTTGAGCTGCTGTATTTCCACTTAGACAGAGTGTGCTGCTACAGCCTGTGCTGTGCTTTTCCTCCCAGAGAGTACCCCCATCATCCCTCCTGGGGGACATCAGTGGTCACTGTAGAAGAAAACACCTTTACAGGGACTTTGCAACGTCACACAGCTGCCCTGCACTCCATGGTCCACAGGCCACAGCACTGCTCTAAATGGGGTCAGCACCCCCCGAATTCCATGGGAGCACTTCCAAGTTTTGAACTGGAATGGTCCCAGGACTGTGAAGACTACCAAGGGGAGGAAAGTGGTGGCATAAACGGCCCAAAGAGGAGAATTTTCTCTAAAGGCTGGGGAACTTGATAGTAGTACCTGGAGTTGCATCCTGAAGCCTCTGCTAGCTTTTTACAGTTTCACAAAAACTATAAACTCTAAACGTCCCCACCTCCAGAAGAAGAGAGAGTTTAATTCTACTTCAGCAGGGCACAAGTCACAATGCAAGGCAGGTGAAAGTCCTTAATTTTCTGAAAACACTTCTGTGTCCTCCAAGAGGGGAAACAGCATGAACATTAATAACCATTTCCCAAAACCCCACCGACATTGATTTGCACTGTTTGTGCAAGGGGTCGAAGCCCTCTAACCTACGGCTCCAGGGCAGCAGGTTACAGCATCTGGAAAACACAGCCCTGCCTTTCTCCTTGTGGCTTTGCTGACAACAGTCTGTTTTGACAGAGCAGGACTGGGTCAGGTGTGATGCTTTGCCCACATGCTCAGCTTTCTATCTCTACACAGGTCTTAAATTAAACCCAAAGTATAAGGAGGAGAAATCCTGACACTGCAAAAGTCAGCGGGGTTGCTGCGTCCTTGGGGCGCACAGGAAACCAAGGGAAGTTGTAACTGCTGGTCATCTTTTTAGAGGCTAATATTGGGATAATGTTCACTTCTCCCCTTTAATTTTTATTTTTTAATTGTTCACCACTGCATGGTGTTTGTGGCTTATCAGAAACTATTTGCCAGCAGCTGCCTTACCAGAAATATTTGGCAGACAAACTTGTTGCATCACCCTCCAAAACTGCCTCTCGCCACCTCTGAGCATCACTGCCCCATCAACTGCTACCATGCCATTTGCATTCATCTCTCATATTAATCAAAACTGGTCTGTGTTTAGCTAAGCTGACCTGCAATTTCCAGCACTTCATAGCCAAGTGCCAGAGAAATACTGAAAACTTCTGGAGCAAATCCTCCCTCTCTTTCGAGGCAGCTAATAGAAGTGGTCTCTGACAACCTCTGTGCACTTGCATGGGAAAAACACGTCCCTGTCAGCATCTAAAAATGATGACCCCAAGCCTCTGACAGGTGAGCCTACAGCATGCCAGGTCTGGGCTCTCAATCATGTTACTTTTCTTGATTATGTCTGTTGTGTTAAGCAATACTATGAAACTACACAAAACATCTGACACAGAACTAAGAAAATTAGCCCCAGTCACTTCATATGCATAAAAAGGCTACTGGGGCATGAGATAATCCTGGGCTGGTTTAGCTGGAAATCTGGAACTGCTTTCCCTGCTAAAATGAGCCTGGAGACAAAAAGGTGCTGAGGGGAGAAGATAGGTCCCACACCACATTTATAAATCTACTGCCATGCAGATAATCTTCCCCAAAACAACTGGGCTTGACAAAAATGTTGCATCCATCCATTTTATCACAGCTACCTCATAACAGAGATGTGAAATGAGCTAGGTTACAACTACTTGTATTGACAATAACATGCCAACCTAAACCATAATACTCTCAGCTTTTGCTCTCCTTTCTTAAGGCAGTTTGGTGTCTTGACTCCAACCCACTGATTCTTGGTGGGGCTTTGGGGGGCTTTTTCCTTCTGTCATTTCACCTGGGGAAATGCTCTGTGGAGTGGCTCTTAACCTGTATTTCACACCACAGCTGTCTCATGGGTGTGGTTTTGGGTTATTTTTTTTGGTCTGGTTTGGTTTGGGGAGGGTTGTTGTTTGTTTGTTTGCTTTCTGTTTGGTTTTTTTTTCTAGACTGTTGGCTGGACTTTCGCTTGAAAAGGAAAATTTTTTTTGCTATCTTGTGAAAACAGGATGGTTACTGAGAAGGTAATATATGCAATTTCTCAGCCTGGACACATGTTCTGTCTTGGTTGCCAGCCCCCACCTGTGTAGGTGACTCCTGCTCATATCAGCTTTACGTTTGGTTTAACAGGTTTGGCAAAGGCCCGTTGGCTGCTGATGGAGCAGGTGTAAAACAAGCAAACAACAATCAAAGCAGAGGTTTGAATTGAACTTGTGTGAGATTTGTTGGAAGAAGTAAAAGTACATCTTTCCAAATATGCAACCTGTAAAATCCATAAAATGCAATAGAGGACTAAAGAATTCCTATCCTAAAATACCTATTAAAAAGTTCCTTTACAGAAGGAAGCAGTGCTTTTCAGATATGACAACTTGCAGCAAACTTTTATCTTTTAATCCAAATAGACCAGAAATGTCAGTGTAACAATGCAACTGTCTTTATTTTTTCTTTCCTCTCCAAGCAGCAGGGAATTTGGCATTCTGATTGCAAATGCCCTTAAGTCAACCCTTAGTGTGCCACATCCAGTGGTGGTTGGGTAGGTAATGGCACCTGAAGTCCGTGACAGTTTATTTTTCCCTGAGGTTTCCATCCCCAGGATCTGAAAACTCCACTGATGAAATTGAATTTTTCAAGGGGAAATGCAGGATGAGCCCTTGTGGAAGACTCACATGCAGGGTAGGATGTTTCAGCAGCGACAGCCCCTGAGCTGTGAAGTACCACGGCCAGCTGGCAGATGGAGATGTTTGCAAGCACTGAAAGCAGAGCTTGGGAAGTGTAGGTCTTGCTTAGGCCTGCAGGCAGTTAGAGAAACAACTTGTGTGCTCAGCAGGACGCTTTCTCCCAAAATCTGGACAGGTACATGCCGTCAGCACTGGCTGGCGATGTCCACTGTATCTCCCTGTCACTGATGGGGACACGCTGCCAGACCACGTCAGCAGCCAGGGTCTAGGAGCTGCTGCTGGCTCCTTGTTCTGCAGACAATTCCCTTTTAGAGTGGGAAAGGTAAATGATGGTGGTGATGATGGTAGTGAGGGTAGTGATCATGGTGGTGATGCGCTCCCCAGCGGTTGCTTTTTGTCTTTACCTCACAGGTAAAGACGTATTTTGCAGGCTAAATGTTGAACACAGCAGCTTACACAGCTATATTCTCAAAGAAAATATTTTTCTTTGGACGTGTGCACAACCTGCTGCTCGTTCAATCCTCAAAGTACTGAAATCAGGACATTTTCACCAAAACATTCAGCTGAGTCTTTCCTGAGAAACAGAAGCCCTCACACGCCAAGCACTGCCCGTTTCCTTTTACCATACAACACACACTGCCCCAAGAACTACAAAGCTTATGCCTTTAGCATTTTTCCCCCAAAATCAAAAAGTACAGGGTGATGAAAAGAACGAGTGCTTCTGACTGATCAAACCAAGAAGTTTATTTCCACCTGTTAAAAGAAGTCTCTGTCTACCAGCAGAGTCCAACATAGATAAGCAGACAGACTTGACTATATTTAAATAAATTAATAGTTTATTTATAATTAAACTCAGGAAAAATGGAACTGTATACAACAAGAACTATGTACATGAAGAAAAAAGTCTTTCCACCACCTACCCCCAAAAATTCATCTGATTGGGGGGGATACTTCTGTCCTGAGAAACAGAAGTACTCAGAAATAAACGGGATGATAGTCTCTGGGAGGGAGTTCTGTTCTGCAGGTTGGGCAAGCCCTGGAATTCTCAAGGGCAACAGCGATGCACCGACTGCAGAAGAGATGGCCACACTGGGTTGACACAACCTGTCGGACACTTCGTATAATCTGGAAGAAAGGAAACCACAACATGTGTTGGGAGGAAAGGATTCGAGTTTGCTGCTCTACTGGCACCAGGAAAATAGGACTTGGAATATCTGGGATCAGTCCATTACTAGAATAAGGAACCCCCAGATCTGCCAGGGCCATCTTGGCAAGGGTTTCTCCCTCTATGTGCACCACCGAGAAGTGACTTGTGGAACTTCACAGCAAGGTCTGTGCTTCAAGCCAGCTGCCCATAGCACCCACATTAGTCAGCTGAGTTGCACAGCTCCCCCTCTGCCCTGTTACCCCTCCCACAAAGCTGAAAGGATGACAACATGTGGATCCTTACCTGTGAAAAAAAATCCATGCAGATCGGGCACCTTACAGCTCGTTGCCATTCCCTAGAGAGAACAGACCCAGAAAGAGCAGCCATTAATACCACTGGGCATCGAGGGTTACTCATATATAAAATGTCACATAATCATCTGACTGCACTGAGTAGCCACGATGCATTTCTTTTGAAGAACCCTGTATGTCTTTAACTCTCTCAGTTTGCTGCATGTAAGGAAGAGTTCAGATCTCCCTGTCCTAAAGGAAACAGTGTCTTGGTTTTCACTGGGAGAAAGATGAAGTCAGCCACCCTGCTCTAGGATTTGAAGTAATAGCAGGGAAACAAGTAAAGTGAAGCCTTCAAAGAAGCAAAAATCACTCTTTGGTAGGTCACGGGGCGTACGTACTCTGAAATTGCCAGTTCCTCGTCCAGTGATCTCCGTACTTCAGGCTCTACATAAGCTGCTTCATACTGTATGTCAGCTGCTCCATACTCCATGTCAGCCGCTCCATACTCTATGTCAATCACTTCAGATTCTACGTCAGTCACTTCAGACTCTACGTCAGTCACTTCAGATTCTACGTCAGTCACTTCAGATTCTACATCAGTCACTTCAGATTCTACGTCAGTCACTTCAGATTCTACATCAGTCACTTCAGATTCTACGTCAGTCACTTCAGATTCTACATCAGTCACTTCAGATTCTACGTCAGTCACTTCAGATTCTACGTCAGTCACTTCAGACTCTACGTCAGTCACATCATCTGCTGTTTCATATTCATCATAACTGCGCAGTACAGGGCTGTCCAACAGTTGCTGGCTTCTTGGTGTAAGATTTCTCCTTTGTTGTTCATACCCTGAAAGTTAATTTTGGTAAGTCAGATCTATCATTTACTCTCTCCTTTTCCCTGGAACTATCCTTCAAACACGTTATTGTAAATAGTTTGTAATGGGTCCTATTTGAATTGGACACTATTCAGCTGGGTTACAAGCAATCTCAAACCAAGTAGTTTCCTAAATATTAAGGCTGAACCCTTCCACACATTGAGACTATTCTGCTACAGAAACAAAACATTTGCTATATCAGCCTACAAACAGTTAAAACGTGACCTGAGAGATTCTCAGTGTCCGCTGAGATACACTACCTGTGAATAAATATGCCCTATAAAGGGAAGGTCTCTCACACTATTCTTACTAATACGGTCTGCTGTGATCCTATGGTAAGGAATGGCAACAATTGCTGTGTGATAGGGGAGAGAGGACTGCAGTCAAGTTCCCAAGGAGCATGGTGACGTAGCACATACACAAGAAAAAGGCTTGGCAAAACACAGAGTGCTTTGTTCCAAAAGTTTCAGAAGGGATGGAATAAATGCTTAAATCTAAAACTGTACATTCTGGAGCTGCTGTGCTTCCTTGTTGCTGTATGATGCTAAACTGTTGCCCTCTTTTTGTCTGTGTTAAATGAAACCTCCCCACTCAAAGGCACTTTCTATCAAACGAGTCTTATTGAGAACAGTCCTTGGAAATTATAAAAACACTTGAAGCAGTGTCTCCCTAGAAATTGCCATCATCTCCCTCCTCAGTTAAGGTAACTTGAAAATGGAGTTTTATCACCCAAGTTCAAAGGAGATCAATTTTGAGTGGCCTAGTCTAACATCTGAAGGATCAAGACCTGCTGTTCACTTTTGAATTCTCAGAAACCGCATGCAACAATGGTCTCTGCAACTCCAGTGTCCATGTAACAATAATCCAGCACTAATCAATTAAAATTACAGAAAATGTCACCAAATTAAAGTTCTTTCCTGCAAGAGTATTCAGCTACAACTTCTGTTGCAGGGATATTCCACTGTGTCTGATAGCAGCTAGCAGACACAGATGGGATCCATTCTCTAAGACATTAGCCAGAGGCTTTAGCACTGTCCTTTGCCTTCTGCTAAATGCAGTTTCAATCCCTGGTACTAGAGACTGTTGGAAAAGACAAATAAAAACTAAGGATTACATTTCGGACAATTCCATTAGCAACTGGAAAAAGTCAACTCACCTTCAAGAAGCTTCACCAATGCATATGGGAAGGGAGAGAAAAGAAAATACAATTAGAATCTGGTGTGCATGCCTGGTGTTCCATACTAACACCAGCTCAGTGAAGCAGTTACGACACAACAGGCAAAGAATGGTAGGCTATAGACTTCTTATTTTGGTTAAGGACATTCAAAGTAATAGTCAGTCAGCTGTTGTCCTGAAAACAAGCAAGAGGGTGCTGCTAGTTCTGCTCCCACTGATGGAACGGGGTAAAAACAGAGACAGCTTAATAACATCTGAACACCCTTCTACCACTTCCTCTGTTTCAGATCTCTAATTGGATTTGACCCAGAGGTGTAACTTTCCCTCTTTCTCTCCCAAATGGGAAAATTCAGCAGTGATAGCCATAAACAATCCATGTTAGATGAACGGCTGCTGAAAAAAGGAAACCACAACAGGGGTTTGGAGTAAAGAATTCAACTTTGATGCTGCACTGGCACCAGGCTAATAGGACTTGGAGTATCTGCAATCAGTCAGTATCTGCCAGAATAATAAGGAACCCACTGATCTGCCAGTGCCATCTTGGCAAGTGTTCCTCCCTGTGTGTACACCCCTGAGAAGTGACTTGGAGGGACGTGCTAGTTGGAGCTCCAAAGCAAGGTCTGTGCTCAAGCCAGCTGCCCGTAGCATCCCACATCAGCCAGCTGAGCTGTGCAGATCCCCCTCTGTCCTCTTTGCCCTCCCATAAAGCTGAAAGGATAACAACAGGTGGATCCTTACCTCTGAGTAGTCATCTATCCAAGTTGGAGAGGTAACAGGAGCTGCTGGCCGTGTGCTAGAAGAAAAGGACCAGAAAGAACACACAGCTATTAATTTCACAGTGCATGGAGGGTTACCAACACAGAAAGTGTCAGAAATTAAAACATCCCCTTCTCTGATCTAGCAACATCCCAGCCCAGCAACACAACCATTTCAAGAGCTTTTATGTACTTCAAGCATTTCAGTGTGTCCCAAGCCACAGTGTAAGATCCATTTGTTAATGACTTCACGAACAGAGAAGAAAGGTTTCTGCTGCATTTTGCAGCAGATTTTGTGGGCAACAACCTCTTTCAACCCTATGTCAGAAATTAGACTGTAGAAAGACACTTCATCTGTCACATACCCATCATTATCTCTTGGTTCCTCTTCATCATCACTTGTCAGTAGCACAACTGAATTATCTGCTGCACTGGAAACAACTGGGTTTCCAGCTGGGTGCTGCTGGTTCTGCTCCCACTGCTGCAATGGGGTCGAAATGGAGGCAGCTTAGAACTACCTGTAGCCCCTCCTCCCTGCTCCCCTCTTTCACTTCCCCAATTGGATTTAGGCTGGAGGTGTTTCTGTCCCTCTTTCTGCCCTAACCAGTCAAATTCAAGGGTGATATCCGTAACTACTCGTATGACATGAACAGCTGCTGAAGAAAGGAAGCCACAAGAGGGGTTGGAGTAAAGAATTCAAGCCTGGCTGCTGTGTTGGTGCCAGGCAAATAGGACTCAGATGTCTGCATTCAGTCCATTACTGCTAGAATTATCGGGAACCCACAGATCTTCCAGTGCCATCTTGGCGAGGGATCCCCCTCTACAGGCACCCCTGAGAAGTGACTTGGAGGGATGTGCTACTTGGAGCTTCAAAGCAAGGGCTGTGCTTCAAGCCAGCTGCCTCTAGCATCCCATCTTAGCCAAATGAGTTATGCAGCTCCTCCCCTGCTCCATTCCCCCTCCCACAGAAAATGAAAAGGTGGCAACATGTGGATTCTTACCCCTAGGAAGCAATCCTGGTACAGCACATTTGTAAGGGTAGCACTGGGTCTTGTGGTAGAGTGAAGAGAGCAAGAAAAAAATTCAGCTGTTAATTGCACCACTCATCAGGGGTTAGTGATACACAAATTGTCAGAAACCAAAACATCCCTTATTCTGATCTAGCTACATCCCAGCCCAGCAACACAATCATTCCAAGAACTTGTATGTACTGCAAGCATTTCAGTGTATCTCAAGC
>NW_024103490.1:0-34127 GCF_003945595.2 Pipra filicauda | reverse complement strand
AGACCCCTCAGAGGGGGGGTCAGGGCACCCCAAACCCTCCCAAATTTGGGGTGTCCCTCAGAGGGGGGGTCAGGGCACCCCAGACCCCCCCAAATTTGGGGTTCCCATCTCAGAGGGGGGGTCAGGACCCCCAAAACCCCTCAGAGGGGGGTCAGGGCACCCCAAACCCCTCAGAGGGGGGGTCAGGACCCCCAAAACCCCTCAGAGGGGGGGTCAGGACCCCCAAAACCCCTCAGAGGGGGGGTCAGGATCCCCCAGACCCCCCCAAATTTGGGGTTCCCGTCTCAGAGGGGGGGTCAGGCCCCCCTAAACCCCCCCAAATTTGGGGTGTCCCTCAGAGGGGGGGTCCCAGGCACTCGACGACGCCGCTGCCTTTGAGGCCGTCGAAGAAGAAGAAGTTGTTGTGGGGGGGGTCCCGCTGGGACAGGGCCTGGGGGGGGCACGGGGGGGGCAAATTTGGGGTCACAGCAGGTTCGGGGGAGCCCCTGAACCCCCCAAAACCCCCCCAAAACCCCCCTACCTTGACCACCTCCTGGCCCAGCACTCCCCCCACCACGGCGCACACCGGGGCCATCTCCGAGAAGCAGGAGCTGCAGGGGGGGGAAAATGGGGAAATGTGAGGAAAAAACCCCAAAACTGCCGGGTTTGACCCCAAAAAAGGGGCTTGGGAGCTTCCCTGAACCCTCAAGGATTGGGATCATCTCCTCCCAAAAAAAACCCCGTGAGGTTTGGGCCCAAAAGAGGTGCTGAGAACACGAGGGGGTTCAGCCCAAAAAAGGGGTCTGGGTGGCCCTAAAATCCCAAAATTTAGCCCCCAAAAGCTGCTTAAAATAATGAGGTTTGACCCCAAAAAAGGGGCTTGGGAGCTTCCCTGAACCCTCAGGGATTGGGATCATCCCCCCTCCAAAAAAACCCCATGAGGTTTGGGCCCAAAAGAGGTGCTGAGAACACGAGGGGGTTCAGCCCAAAAAAAGGGGTCTCAGTGGTCCTAAAATCCCAAAGTTTGGCCCCAAAAAGCTGCTTAAAATAATGAGGTTTTACCCCAAAAAAAGGGCTTGGGATCTTCCCTAAATTCTCAGGGATTGGGATCATCTCCTCCCAAAAAAAACCCCGTGAGGTTTGGGCCCAAAAGAGGTGCTGAGAACACGAGGGGGTTCAGCCCAAAAAAAGGGGTCTGGGTGGCCCTAAAATCCCAAAGTTTGGCCCCAAAAAGCTGCTCGGTGTCACTGGGGACACCTTGGGGACACCCTGGGGATGGGGTGGCTTTGGGGACATCCTGGGGACACCTTGGGGACGGACCCTTTGGGGACACTTTGGGGGCACCCCAGGGACATTTTAGGGACACTCTGGGGACATTTTAGGGACACTTTGGGGACTCTTTGAGGACACTCGGGGGACATTTTAGGGACACTTTGGGGACATTTTAGGGACACTTTGGGGACTCTTTGGGGACTCTTTGAGGACATTTTGGGGACACTTTGGGGACCTTTTAAGGACCCTTTGATGACACCCTGGGGACGAGGTGGCCTTGGGGACACTTTGAGAACACTTTGGGGACACCTTGGGGTCACTTTGGGGACATTTTAGGGACACTTTGAGGAACCTTTGGGGACCCTTTGGGAACATTTTAGGGACACTTTGGGGACAGGGTGGCCCTGATGACACTCTGGGGACACCCTGAGGACACTTTGGGGACACTTCGATGACACTTTGGGGACCCCCTTTGGGGACACCCTGAGAACACTCTGGGGACACTTTGGGGACATTTTAGGGACACCCTTTGAGAACACTCTGGGGACATTTTGGGGACACTTTGGGGACCCTTTGGGGACCCTTTGGGGACATTTTGGGGACACTTTGGGGACATTTTGAGGACCCTTTGGGGACATTTTGGGGACACCCTTTGAGGACATTTTGGGGACATTTTGGGGACACCCTTTGAGGACACTTTGGGGACATTTTGGGGACACTTTGGGAACCCTTTGGGGACATTTTGGGGACACCCTGAGGACACTTTGGGGACACTCTTTGATGACACCCTGGGGACATTTTGGGGACACTTTGGGAACCCTTTGGGGACATTTTGGGGACACTTTGGGAACCCTTTGGGGACATTTTGGGGACATTTTGGGGACCCTTTGGGGACATTTTGGGGACACTTTGGGGACATTTTGAGGACCCTTTGGGGACACTTTGGGGACACTTTGGGGACCCCCTTTGGGGACACTTTGGGGCCCCTTTGGGGACATTTTGAGGACATTTTGGGGACACTTTGGGGACATTTTGGGGACACTTTGGGGACACTCTGGGGACACTTTGGGGACATTTTGGGGCCCCTTTGGGGACGCTTTGGGGACACCCTTTGAGAACACTTTGGGGACATTTTGGGGACACTTGGGGAACCCTTTGGGGACACCCTTTGAGAACACTTTGGGGACATTTTGGGGACACTTGGGGAACCCTTTGAGGACACTTTGGGGACACTTTAGGGACATTTTGGGGACATTTTGGGGACCCTTTGGGGACGCTTTGGGGCCCCTTTGGGGCCATTGACCTGTGGAAGTGCTCCGGCAGCAGCTGCGGCCCCACCCCCAGAGCCTCCAACACCTCCCGGCGCAGCCGAAGGAGCCGCTCGGAGTCCTCGGAGCCGCTGCCGGGACACGGATCCCGACCCTGCTCCGAGCGGAACCGGAGCAGGACTGGGGGGAAAAACAGGAATTACAGAGGGAATGGGAACGCTGGGGTCCCCAACACCGCCCCCGGGACACGGATCCCGACCCTGCTCCGAGCGGAATGTCAGCAAAACTGGGGGAAAATGGGAAAAATGGGAATTACAGAGGGAAAAATGGGAATTACAGAGGGAAAAATGGGAATTACAGAGGGAATGGGAACGCTGGGATCCCCAACTCCACTCCCGGGACACGGATCCCGACCCTGCTCCGAGCGGAATGTCAGCAGGACTGGGGGAAAATGGGACACAAAGGAAAAAAAAATGGGAATTACAGAGGGGAAAAAATGCATATTACAGCGGGAAAATGGGAATGGATGGAATTACAGAGGGAAATGGGAAACGCTGGTATCCCCCACACCACCCCCGGACACGGAATCCCGACCCTGCTCCGAGGCGGCTGTCAGCAGGACTGGGGGGAAACTGGGAAAAAATGGGAATTACAGAGCGGAGACGGTGGAACGCTGGGAATCCCAACACCACCCCCGGGACACAGATCCCGGCCTTGCTCCGAGCGGAATGTCAGCAGGACTGGGGGAAAATGGGAAAAACGGGAATTACAGAGGGAAAAATGGGAATTACAGAGGGAAGGGGAACGCTGGGGTCCCCAACACCACCCCCGGGACACGGATCCCGGCCCTGCTCCGAGCGGAATGTCAGCAAAACTGGGGGAAAATGGGAAAAATGGGAATTACAGAGGGAAAAACGGGAATTACAGAGGGAATGGGAACGCTGGGATCCCCAACACCACCCCCGGGACACAGATCCCGACCCTGCTCCGAGCGGAACCGGAGCAAAACTGAGGGAAAATGGGAAAAATGGGAATTACAGAGGGAAAAATGGGAATTACAGAGGGAATGGGAACGCTGGGATCCCCAACACTGCTCCCGGGACACGGATCCCGACCCTGCTCCGAGCGGAACCTGAGCAGGACTGGGGGAAAATGGGAAAAATGGGAATTACAGAGGGAAGGGGAACGCTGGGATCCCCAACACCGCTGCTGGGACACGGATCCCGACCCTGCTCCGAGCGGAATGTCAGCAGGACTGGGGGAAAATGGGAAAAATGGGAATTACAGAGGGAAGGGGAACGCTGGGATCCCCAACACCGCTGGCGGGACACGGATCCTGTGGAATTTCAGGGAAGGCAACAAAACACCCTCAAGGACGAGGGAAAAATTCGGGAAGGGAGGGGGTTTTTTCCTGGGAATTCACCTTGGAGCAGGAAGAAGTCGGGCTCTTCCCGAGGGAACATCGAGCTCTTCCCAGGGGCAAACCCGGATTATCCAGGGGGGAAACAAAATTCCACTCACAGGAATTTAGGGAAGGGGACAAAACCCCCTCAGGACGTGGGAAAAGCGGGAAGGGAGGGTTTTTTTCCCGGGAATTCACCTTGGAGCAGGAAAAAGTTGGGCTCTTCCTGATGGAACACCCTGAGCTCTTCCCAGGGGCAAACCCGGATCATCCAGGGGGGGAAGAAAATTCCACTCACAGGAATTTAGGGAAGGGAAGGAAACACCCTCAGGACGTGGGAAAAGCGGGAAGGGAGGGGTTTTTTCCCGGGAATTCACCTTGGAGCAGGAAGTAGACAGGTCCTTCCCAAGGGAACATCGAGCTCTTCCCGAGGGAACACCCCGAGCTCTTCCCAGGGGCAAACCCGGATTATCCAGGAGAGGAAGAAATTCCACTCACAGGAATTTAGGGAAGGGGACGAAACCCCCTCAGGACGTGGGAAAAGTGGGAAGGGAGGGGTTTTTTCCTGGGAATTCACCTTGGAGCAGGAAAAAGTTGGGCTCTTCCCGAGGGAACATCCCGAGCTCTTCCCAGGGGCAAACCCGGATCATCCAGGGGGGGAAGAAAATTCCACTCACAGGAATTTAGGGAAGGGGAGGAAACCCCCTCAGGACGTGGGAAAAGCGGGAAGGGAGGGTTTTTTTCCCGGGAATTCACCTTGGAGCAGGAAGTAGTCCGGGGCCGTCCGTCGCAGCGCGGCCGCCGCCTTCTCCCCGCGCCACTCCACGGCCAGGGCTTCCCGCAGGGAGCAGAATTCCAGGCGCTGGGAATGCCAGAGGGGGGACACCGGGGGGCTCAGGGAGAGGGGGGGAGGGATCGGCCCCCAATTCCCGGGAGTTTGGGAATGTCGGGGGTGGGGGCGGGAAGGGCGGGTGAGAGACCGGCCGGGGGGAATTTGGGATTTGGGAATTTGGGAATTTGGGAGAGGTGGCTGCAAAGCCTGGAGGGGACGAGGGAAGGAGTTGGGAATTCTCCCATGTCTGTGGGGACAGGGAGCTGGGAATTCTCCTGCTTCCACAGGGACAGGGAGCTGGGAATTCTCCTGCTTCCACAGGGACAGGGAGCTGGGAATTCTCCCAATCCCCAGGGACAGGGAGCTGGGAATTCTCCCATGTCCATGGGGACAGGGAGCTGGGAATTCTCCCAATGCCCAGGGACAGGGAGCTGGGAATTCTCCCAATGCCCAGGGACAGGGAGCTGGGAATTCTCCCAATTCCAAAGGGACAGGGAGCTGGGAATTCTCCCAATTCCAAAGGGACAGGGAGCTGGGAATTCTCCCAATTCCAAAGGGACAGGGAGCTGGGAATTCTCCCAATGCCCAGGGACAGGGAGCTGGGAATTCTCCCAATGCCCAGGGACAGGGAGCTGGGAATTCTCCCAATGCCCAGGGACAGGGAGCTGGGAATTCTCCCAATCCCCAGGGACAGGGAGCTGGGAATTCTCCCAATCCACAGGGACAGGGAGCTGGGAATTCTCCCAATGCCCAGGGACAGGGAGCTGGGAATTCTCCCAATCCCCAGGCCCCAGCCCGGCCCTCCGGGGCTCTGGAATCCCAAACTCTCCTCCGGAGGAATTCCCGGCGGATCCGGGAGCCGGCAGCTGCTGCCCCGGGGGCCATTCCGGGGCCATTCCGGGGCCATTCCCGGCCGGAATGCTGAAGGAATGTGCCGGCTCAGCCCTTCCCCTCAGCCCAAAGCCCGGGGGGGGGGGGGGGGGGGGGTTTCGTGGGGGGGGGGGGTTTCCGCTATGCCTCGGGAATTCCAGCCGGGAATTCCAGCGGCTATTTAAGGGGCTAGCCGTGTTTCCGGGGCCACATCCCGGTTTTTAGGGCTCTTATCCCAGTTTTTAGGCTCTATCCCAGTTTTTAGGGCTCTCTCCCAGTTTTTAGGGGTCTATCCCAGATTTTAGGGGCTCTATCCCAGTTTTTTAGGCTCATCCCAGTTTTCAAGGGTCTATCCCTGTTTTTAGGGGTCTACCACAGTTTTAAGGGTATCTACCAGTTTTTAGGGGTCTCTCCCAGTTTTTAAAGGGTCTATCCCAGTTTTTAGGGGTCTCTCCCAGTTTTTAAAGGGTCTATCCCAGCTTTTAGGGGTCTATCCCAATTTTCAGGTCCTATCCTTAATTTTTAAGGATCTATCCCAGTTTTTAGGGATCTATCCCAGTTTTTAGGGGTCTATCCCAGTTTTTAGGGGTCTCTCCCAGTTTTTAGGGGTCTATCCCAGTTTCTAGGGATCTATCCCAGATTTTAGGGATCTCTCCCAGTTTTTAAGGGTCTATCCCAGTTTTTAGGGGTCTATCCCAGTTTTTAGGAGTCTATCCCAGTTTTTAAGGGTCTATCCCAATTTTTAAGGGTCTCTCCCAGTTTTTAAAGGGTCTATCCCAGCTTTTAGGGGTCTATCCCAATTTTCAGGTCCTATCCTTAATTTTTAAGGATCTATCCCAGTTTTTAGGGATCTATCCCAGTTTTCAGGGGTCTACCCCAGTTTTTCGGGATCTATCCCAGTTTTTAAGGATCTATCCCAGTTTTCAGGGATCTATCCCAGTTTTTAAGGGTCTATCCCAGTTTTTAGGGATCTATCCCAGTTTTTAGGGATCTATCCCAGTTTTTAGGGGTCTATCCCATTTTCTAAAGGTCCATCCCAGTTTTTAGGGGCTGTATCCTGTTTTTTAAGGGGCTATCCAGGTTTCCAGGGCCATATCCCAGTTTTTAGGGATCTATCCCAGTTTTTAGGGGTCTATCCCAGTTTTTAAGGGTCTCTCCCAGTTTTTAGGGGTCTCTCCCAGTTTTTAGGGGTCTATCCCAGTTTTTAGGGGTCTACCCCAGTTTTTAGGGGTCTCTCCCAGTTTTTAGGGGTCTATCCCAGTTTTTAGGGGTCTATCCCAGTTTTTAGGGATCTATCCCAGTTTTTAGGGATCTATCCCAGTTTTTAGGGGTCTATCCCATTTTCTAAAGCTCCATCCCAGTTTTTAGGGGCTGTATCCTGTTTTTTAAGGGGCTATCCAGGTTTCCAGGGCCATATCCCAGTTTTTAGGGCTCTCTCCCAGTTTTTAGGGGTCTCTCCCAGTTTTTAGGGGTCTCTCCCAGTTTTTAGGGGTCTCTCCCAGTTTTTAGGGGTCTCTCCCAGTTTTTAGGGATCTATCCCAGTTTTTAGGGGTCTATCCCAGTTTTCAGGGGTCTATCCCAGTTTTTAGGGGTCTATCCCAGTTTTCAAGGGTCTATCCCAGTTTTTAGGGATCTATCCCTGTTTTCAAGGGTCTATCCCAGTTTTTAGAGGTCTATCCCATTTTCTAAAGCTCCATCCCAGTTTTTAGGGGCTGTATCCTGTTTTTTAAGGGGCTATCCGGGTTTCCAGGGCCATATCCCAGTTTTTAGGGGTCTCTCCCAGTTTTTAGGGGTCTCTCCCAGTTTTTAGGGGTCTCTCCCAGTTTTTAGGGGTCTCTCCCAGTTTTTAAGGGTCTATCCCAGTTTTTAGGGGCCCATCCTGGTTTCTAAGGACTCTATCCCGGTTTTTAAAACTCTATCCCGGTTTTTAAAACTCTATCCCGGTTTTTAAAACTCTATCCCACTTTTTAGGGGTCTAACCCCCATTTTTAGATCCCATATCCCCATTTTCAGAGCCCACACCCCCATTTTTAGAGCCCATACCCCCATTTTTAGAGCCCACCCCCCCATTTTTAGAGCCCACCCCCATTTTTAGAGCCCACACCCCCATTTTTAGAGCCCACACCCCCATTTTTAGAGCCCATACCCCCATTTTTAGAGCCCCTATCCCCATCCTTGTTGCCACATCCCCATTTTTAGAGCCCACACCCCCATTTTTAGAGCCCACACCCCCATTTTTAGATCCCACATCCCCATTTTCAGAGCCCACCCCCCCATTTTTAGAGCCCATACCCCCATTTTTAGATCCCATATCCCCATCCTTGTTGCCACATCCCCATTTTCAGAGCCCACCCCCCCATTTTTTGATCCCAAATCCCCATTTTTCGAGCCCACATCCCCATTTTTAGGAGCCACACCCCCATTTTCCGTGCCCACCCCCCCATTTCCCGTGCCCCTCTCCCCATTCCCAGCTCTCCCATCCCGTTTTTCCCCCCCAGGAATCCCCCCCCTCACCTTTTTGACCATGGTGGTCTCGGGGGGGTCCAGCCGGGCCCGTTTGGCCTCGGGTCCGTCCTCCACCCCCGGGCTCCCTTTGGCCACCTTGGGCTTCTCCCTGGGGACAGCAGGGCCAAAATCTGGGAATGGGGCCCCAAATCCCGGGATTTGGGCCGGGAATTCCCCCCAGACTCACTCCCAGGGCCCAAAATGTGGGAATGTGGCCCCAAATCCCGGGATTGGGGCTGGGAATTCCCCCCAGACTCACTCCCAGGGCCCAAACTCTGGGAATGTGGCCCCAAATCCCGGGATTGGGGCTGGGATTCCCCCCCAGACTCACTCCCAGGGCCAAAATCCGGGAATGGGGCCCCAAATCCCGGGATTGGGGCTGGGATTTCCCCCCCAGACTCACTCCCAGGGCCCAAACTCTGGGAATGTGGCCCCAAATCCCGGGATTGGGGCTGGTTTTCCCCCCCAGACTCACTCCCAGGGCCCAAACTCTGGGAATGTGGCCCCAAATCCCGGGATTGGGGCCGGGAATTCCCCCAGACTCACTCCCAGGGCCCAAACTCCGGGAATGTGGCCCCAAATCCCGGGATTTGGGCCGGGAATTCCCCCAGACTCACTCCCAGGGCCCAAACTCTGGGAATGTGGCCCCAAATCCCGGGATTGGGGCCGGGAATTCCCCCCAGACTCACTCCCAGGGCCCAAACTCTGGGAATGTGGCCCCAAATCCCGGGATTGGGGCTGGGAATTCCCCCCAGACTCACTCCCAGGGCCCAAACTCTGGGAATGGCCCCAAATTCCCGGGGGATTTGGCCGGGCATATCCCCCCAGACCACTCCCGGGCCAAACAAAATCTGGGAATGGGGCCCCAAATCCCAGGATGGGGCTGGGATTTTCCCCCCCGATCAACTCACTCCCAGGGCCCCACAAAAATCTGGGCACATGGCCCCAAATCCCGGGATTGGGGCTTGGAATTCCCCACGACTCACTCCCAGGGCCCCAAACTCTGGAAATGTGGCCCCAAATCCCGGGATTTGGGCTGGGATTCCCCCCAGACTCACTCCCAGGGCCAAACTCTGGGAATGTGGCCCCAAATCCCGGGATTGGGGCTGGGATTTCCCCCCCAGACTCACTCCCAGAGCCCAAAATCTGGGAATGTGGCCCCAAATCCCGGGATTGGGGCCGGGAATTCCCCCCAGACTCACTCCCAGGGCCCAAACTCTGGGAATGTGGCCCCAAATTCTCCCCCCAGACTCACTCCCAGGGCCAAACTCTGGGAATGGGGCCCCAAATCCCGGGATTGGGGCTGGGATTCCCCCCAGACTCACTCCCAGGGCCCAAACTCTGGGAATGTGGCCCCAAATCCCGGGATTTGGGCTGGGATTTCCCCCCCAGACTCACTCCCAGGGCCAAACTCTGGGAATGTGGCCCCAAATCCCGGGATTGGGGCTGGGAATTCCCCCAGACTCACTCCCAGGGCCAAACTCTGGGAATGTGGCCCCAAATCCCGGGATTTGGGGCTGGTTCTCCCCCCAGACTCACTCCCAGGGCCCAAACTCTGGGAATGTGGCCCCAAGTCCCGGGATTGGGGCTGGGAATTCCCCCCCAGACTCACTCCCAGGGCCAAAATCTGGGAATGTGGCCCCAAATCCCGGGATTGGGGCTGGGATTTCCCCCCCAGACTCACTCCCAGGGCCCAAACTCTGGGAATGTGGCCCCAAATCCCGGGATTGGGGCTGGTTTTCCCCCCCAGACTCACTCCCAGGGCCCAAACTCTGGGAATGTGGCCCCAAATCCCGGGATTGGGGCCGGGAATTCCCCCAGACTCACTCCCAGGGCCCAAACTCTGGGAATGTGGCCCCAAATCCCGGGATTGGGGCTGGGAATTCCCCCAGACTCACTCCCAGGGCCCAAACTCTGGGAATGTGACCCCAAATCCCGGGATTGGGGCTGGGATTTCCCCCCCAGACTCACTCCCAGGCCCAAAATCTGGGAAATGTGGCACCAAATCCCGGGATGGGGCTGGTTCTCCCACCCGACTCACTCCAGGGCACAAAACCTCTGTGGATGTTGGCCCCAAATCCCGGGATTTGGGACGGGAATTCCCCCAGACTTCACTCCCAGGCCCAAATACACTCTGGGAATTGTGGCCCCAAATCCCGGGATTGGGGCTGGGATTTCCCCCCCAGACTCACTCCCAGGGCCCAAACTCTGGGAATGTGGCCCCAAATCCCGGGATTGGGGCTGGTTTTCCCCCCCAGACTCACTCCCAGGGCCCAAACTCTGGGAATGTGGCCCCAAATCCCGGGATTGGGGCTGGGAATTCCCCCCAGACTCACTCCCAGGGCCCAAACTCTGGGAATGTGGCCCCAAATCCCGGGATTTGGGCTGGTTCTCCTCCCAGACTCACTCCCAGGGCCAAAATCTGGGAATGGGGCCCCAAATCCCGGGATTGGGGCTGGGATTTCCCCCCAGACTCACTCCCAGGGCCCAAAATCTGGGAATGTGGCCCCAAATCCCGGGATTGGGGCCGGGAATTCCCCCAGACTCACTCCACAAACTCGTGGTGGCCCAGGTCAGCGAACATGAAGCCGTGGTAGCCAAAGACGTCCCCGGTGAAGAACTTGACCCCGCTCTGGTGGCAGATCTGGTTGATCCTCACCATGGACTCCCGGGAGCAGCACGTCAGGCACACCTGGGAATGGGAATTCCACGGGTGAGGCACTCAGAGCCCCCAAAATCTCCCTGGGACCCACCCAGCCTGCTCCAAAACGGGACAATCCTGCCCCAAAATGGGACAATGCAGCCCCAAACTGGGACAATGCAGCCCCAAAATGGGACAATCCAGCACCAAAATGGGACAATCCTGCCTGAAAAATGGGACAATCCAGCCCCAAAATGGGACAATCCAGCCCCAAAATGGGACAATCCTGCCCCAAAATGGGACAATCCAGCCCCAAAATGGGAAAATCCAGCCCCAAAATGGGC
Source organism: Pipra filicauda (assembly GCF_003945595.2). NCBI lineage: Eukaryota > Metazoa > Chordata > Aves > Passeriformes > Pipridae > Pipra > Pipra filicauda. The sequence continues at coordinate 23,014 of NW_024103490.1, read as the reverse complement.
CAATCCAGCCCCAAAATGGGACAATCCAGCCCCAAAATGGGACAATCCTGCCCCAAAATGGGACAATCCTGCCCCAAAATGGGACAATCCAGCCCCAAAATGGGACAATCCTGCCCCAAAATGGGAAAATCCAGCCCCAAAATGGGACAATCCAGCCCCAAAATGGGACAATCCAGCCCCAAAATGGGACAATCCAGCCCCAAAATGGGACAATCCTGCCCCAAAATGGGACAATCCAGCCCCAAACTGGGCCAATCCAGCCCCAAACTGGGACAATCCAGCCCCAAACTGGGACAATCCAGCCCCAAAATGGGAAAATCCAGCACCAAACTGGGCCAATCCAGCCCCAAACTGGTCCAACCCCCCCCCAAACTGGTCCAATCCCCCCCAAACTGGTCCAACCCCCCCCAAACTGGTCCAATCCCACCCAAACTGGTCCAACCAAAACCCCCCCCCCAAACTGGTTCCTCCAACCCCCCCCCCCAAATGGTCCAATCCCCCCCAAACTGGTCCAGTCCCCCCCAAACTGGTCCAATCCCCCCCCAAACTGGTCCAACCCCACCCCAAACTGGTCCAATCCCACCCAAACTGCTCCAATCCCCCCCAAACTGGGCCAATCCAGACCCAAACTGGTCCAGTGCCCCCCAAACTGGTCCAATCCCCCCCAAACTGGTCCAACCCCACCCCAAACTGGTCCAGTGCCCCCCAAACTGGTCCAATCCCCCCCAAACTGGGCCAATCCAGACCCAAACTGGTCCAATCCCACCCAAACTGGTCCAGTGCCCCCCAAACTGGTCCAATCCCCCCCAAACTGGGCCAATCCAGACCCAAACTGGTCCAACCCCCCCCAAACTGGTCCAACCCCCCCCCAAACTGGTCCAATCCCACCCAAACTGGTCCAACCCCCCCCCAAACTGGTCCAACCCCCCCAAACTGGTCCAATCCCCCCCAGACTGGTCCAGTGCCCCCCGAGTGGTGCCCGCAGCCCGTACCGCGTCGAACTGGGTGAAGAAGTCGTGGGGTTTGGCGTCGACGCTCTCGGGGTCGGCCCTCACCTCCACCATGGGGTTCAGGCTCTGGGCACGGCCCAGCGACGCCTCGGCCACGTTCCGGCCACACGAGCCCGCCGGCACCAGGAACTGGGAACAGCTGTCCGGGGAAACCTGGAACGGGATTGGGAATGGGACCAGGGAATGGGATCAGGAACTGGGAACAGCTGTCCGGGGAAACCTGGAATGGGATTGGGAATGGGATCAGGAACTGGGAACCACAGTCCTGGGAAACCTGGAACGGGAATGGGAATGGGATTGGGAATGGGATCAGGAACTGGGAACAGCTGTCCTGGGAAACCTGGAATGGGATTGGGAATGGGATTGGGAATGGGATCAGGAACTGGGAACAGCTGTCATCCGGGGAAACCTGGAATGGGAATGGGAATGGGATTGGGAATGGGACCAGGAACTGGGAACCACAGTCCTGGGAAACCTGGAATGGGAATGGGAATGGGATTGGGATCAGGAACTGGGAACCACAGTCCTGGGAAACCTGGAATGGGATTGGGAATGGGATTGGGAATGGGATCAGGAACTGGGAACAGCTGTCATCCGGGGAAACCTGGAACGGGATTGGGAATGGGAATGGGATTGGGATCAGGAACTGGGAACAGCTGTCATCCGGGGAAACCTGGAATGGGATTGGGAATGGGATTGGGAATGGGATCAGGAACTGGGAACAGCTGTCATCCGGGGAAACCTGGAATGGGATTGGGAATGGGAATGGGATTGGGACCAGGAACTGGGAACAGCTGTCATCCGGGGAAACCTGGAATGGGAATGGGAATGGGATCAGGAACTGGGAACCACAGTCCTGGGAAACCTGGAACGGGAATGGGATTGGGAATGGGATCAGGAACTGGGACCAGGAACTGGGAACCACAGTCCTGGGAAACCTGCAACGGGATTGGGAATGGGAATGGGATCAGGAACTGGGAACGGCTGTCATCCGGGGAAACCTGCAACGGGAATGGGAATGGGATCAGGAACTGGGAACCACAGTCCTGGGAAACCTGGAACGGGAATGGGAATGGGATCAGGAACTGGGAACCACAGTCCTGGGAAACCTGGAATGGGATTGGGATTGGGAATGGGATCAGGAACTGGGAACCACAGTCCTGGGATACCTGCAATGGGAATGGGAATGGGAATGGGATCAGGAACTGGGAACCACAGTCCTGGGAAACCTGCAATGGGAATGGAATCAGCAACTGGGAACCACTGCCATCCGGGGAAACCTGGAATGGGATTGGGAATGGGATTAGGAATGGGACCAGGAACTGGGAACCACAGTCCTCCTGGGACACCTGGGATAGGAATTCCAGACTGGGATCAGCAACTGGGCACCACAGTCCTCCTGGGAAACCTGGAATGGGATGGGATGGGACACAGGGATGGGAATTCCAGAACGGGATCAGGAATTGGGCATGAGTGTCATCCTGGGAAACCTGGAATTCCAGACCGGGATCAGGAACTGGGAACCACAGTCCTGTTGGGAAAGCTGGGATGGGACAGGATGGGAATTCCAGAGCTGGGATCCCACTGGAACAAGGAACTGGGCACCAGTGTCCTTCTGGGACACCTGGGATGGGACACAGGGATGAGTATTCTGGAAGTGCGATCAGGTTGTGCAGGTGTGTTTGTGCCCCAGTGGTGTGGTCTGTGCCCCCCAGGTGTGCCCAGGTGTGCTGTGCCCAGGTGTGCCCCCCAGGTGTGCCCAGGTGTGTCTGTGCCCCCCAGGTGTGCCCCCCGCTCACCTGGCGATGGTCGAGCAGGGTGACCCCCCTGACCCCGGCCAGGATGAGGCTGTGCCCAGGTGTGCCCAGGTGTGTCTGTGCCTCCCAGGTGTGCCCAGGTGTGTCTGTGCCCCCCAGGTGTGCCCAGGTGCCCCCCAGGTGTGTCTGTGCCCCCCAGGTGTGCCCAGGTGCCCCCCAGGCGTGCCCAGGTGTGTCTGTGCCCCTCCAGGTGTGTCTGTGCCCCCCCCAGATGTGCCCAGGTGTGCCCAGGTGCCCCCCAGGCGTGCCCCCCGCTCACCTGGCGATGGTCAAGCAGGGTGACCCCCCTGACCCCGGCCAGGATGAGGTTATGCCCAGGTGTGTCTGTGCCCCCCAGGTGTGCCCAGGTGCCCCCCAGGTGTGCCCAGGTGTCTGTGCCTCCCAGGTGTGCCCAGGTGTGTCTGTGCCCCCCAGGTGTGTCTGTGCCCCCCAGGTGTGTCTGTGCCCCCCAGGTGTGCCCAGGTGTGTCTGTGCCCCCCAGGTGTGTCTGTGCCCCCCAGGTGTGTCTGTGCCCCCCAGGTGTGCCCAGGTGCCCCCCAGGTGTGTCTGTGCCCCCCAGGTGTGTCTGTGCCCCCCAGGTGTGCCCCCCGCTCACCTGGCGATGGTCGAGCAGGGTGACCCCCCTGACCCCGGCCAGGATGAGGTTTTTGGCCACCTCTGCCCCCAGGCCCCGCAGCCCCACCAGCAGCACCCGCGACGCCCGTAACCTGCGGGGAAGCCCGGGAAAAGGTGGGAAAGGCGGGAAAACCCCTCGGGAATGACACACCCCCCAGGAGGGCTCCTACAGAGACCCTCCAGAGCCCTATAGGGCCCCCCCCAGCTCCTATAGATCCGCCCCAAATCCCTATAGGGTCCCCTCAGCTCCTATAAGGACCCTCCAGACCCCTATAGGCCCCCCCCCAGCTCCTATAGATCCTCCCCAAACCCCTATAGGGCTCCCCTCCCTCCTATGGGCACACCCCAAAACCCTATAGGGTCCGCCCCAAGCTCCTACAGGATGTTCCAGGACCCCGTAGGAACCCTCCAGACCCCTATAAGGTCCCCCCCAAGCTCCTATAGGACGTCCCAGGACCCAACAGGAATCCTCCAGACCCCTATAAGGTCCCCCCCAAGCTCCTATAGGATGCCCCAGGACCCCATAGGAACCCTCCAGACCCCTACAGGGTCCCCCCCCAGCTCCTACAGGATATCCCAGGACCCTACAGGAACCCTCCAGACTCCTATAGGGTCCCCCCCCAGCTCCTATAGATCCTCCCCAAACCCCTATAGGGCTCCCCTCCCTCCTATGGGCACACCCCAAACCCCTATAGGATCCCCCCCAAACTCCTAAAGGATGTCCCAGGACCCTACAGGAACCCTCCAGACCCCTATAAGGTCCCCCTCAACCTCCTATAGGACGTCCCAGGACCCCATAGGAACCCTCCAGACCCCCATAGGGTCCCCCTCAAGCTCCTATAGATCCTCCCCAAACCCCTATAGGATCCCCCCGAAACTCCTAAAGGATGCCCCAGGACCCCATAGGAACCCTCCAGACCCCTATAGGGTCCCCCTCAAGCTCCTATAGATCCTCCCCAAATCGCTATAAGGTCCCCCCCAGCTCCTATAAGGACCACTCAGACCCCCATAGGGTCCCCCCCAAGCTCCTATAGATCCTCCCCAACTCCTATAGGGCTCCCTCAGCTCCCATAAGGACCCCCCAGGCCCCCATAGAGCCCCCTCCCAGCTGCTACACAGCCCCCCCAGACCCCCCCAGAACCCTCCTCCCACGACCCCTATAGGGTCCCCCCGGCCCCCTATAGACCCCCCCATGCCCACGGACCTTTTCTGGGCCTCGAGCCCCCAGAGGCGGATCTGCCGGTCGTACTGAGCCGCCTCCTCCTCGCTGATGCCGCCGGGGCCGGACTCGTCCTTCTCCACCATCGCCGCGAGCCCCTCGGACCCTTCACGGTCCCTCAGAGCCTTCGCGGTCCCTCAGAGCCCCCTCACGAACCCTCGAGGTCGCTCAGACCCCCCGAGAGCCTCTCAGGGTCTCTCAAACCCTTCAAAGCGGCCCCTCGAAGCTCCTCACAGCCCCTTAAGGTCTCTCAGACCCCTCAAAGCCCCTCAGACTCCTCCCCAAGCTCCTCAGGACCCGTTAAGGTCCTTCAGACCCCCCCCAAAGCCGCTCAGGCCCCGTTAAGGTCCCTCAGACCCCTCACGACCTCCCAAAGCCGCTCAGGCCCCGTTAAGGTCCCTCAGACAACCCCCCCAAAGCCCCTCAGGACCCCCCGAAGCCCCTCAGGCCCCGTTAAGGTCCCTCAGACAACCCCCCCAAAGCCCCTCAGGACCCCCCGAAGCCCCTCAGGCCCCGTTAAGGTCCCTCAGACCCCTCACGACCCCCCGAAGCCCCTCACGGCCCCTCACGGCCCCTCAGCCGCCCCGTGGCGCCCCCTGGCGGCCCGCGCAAACCGCCGCGCGGCTCCCGCCGCCGCTCCGCCTCCCCACTGCCGGCGGGGGGGGGACACCCTTCGAACCCAGCCCGGGCCCCCGAGACCTCTCAGGAGAAAACGACCCCCATCTTTTCCTTTTCCCGCCGTTTCACCTCGGCGAGAGCGCACGAGGCCGCGGCGAGGGGCTTTGGGCGCCTCCCCCGTGGGCGGGGTGGCGCAGCCCGTGTTGTCACTCCCCCCTCCCCGCGCGCTCAGATGGACTCGTCCTTCCCGCTCTGTGGGCGTTCCCGCCACTGCCGTCACCTTCGGGGAACTTCGTCAATCTCCGGCAACTTTCGGAAACATTCGGGGAGCGCCTTCGTAAAGAGCCGGAGGCCTCCGTAAACAGCCGGAGGCCTTCCGAAACATTGGGAAACGTTAGGAAACGTTGGGAAACGTTTGTTGAGCTTTGGAGAACTTGGGAAACGTTCGGAGAGATTTGGGAGCGCTTCGGGAACGCTCGCAGGGCTTCTGGGGGCGCTTCGTGATCGTTCGGGGCCCTTCGGAACCGTTCGCGAGCGTTCGGCGGTTTCCGCCGCGCCGTTCGGGTGTTTCCGGCGGCGCTCGGGTGTTTCCGGCGGGCGCCGGGGCGCTGCCTCAGGGCGGGCGCCATTTTGTGTGTCCGCCCGCGGAGCGCGGGGCGCGGGCGGAGGAGCCGCCGGGCCGAGCCCCCCGCGCCGTTCAGTGACTGTGCCCCCCGTTCTCCACCCCCCCGCCCGTTGCCCATGGCCGTGGAGAGCCCGAGTGTCCCCCCCGCCGCCGCCGCCTCCCCCCCCAGCCCGCACTGCACCCCCCCTTCTCCGTCCTGCCACGGCAGCTGCAGCCTCCCCCGGCCGCCGCCGCCGCTCCAGCACGGCCCGGACGAAAGGTCCAGTAACCGCCTCTCCCGAGCGGCCGCTCTCTGTGTGCCTGGGGGTCGGTCCGGCGCGCCGGACCAGGTTTGGGGAGGGGGCGGCGGGGGGGGGGGTTGGGGAGGGGAAAAGGGGAGGGGGGGGGAAAAGGGGGGAGAGGGCGCGGGGGAGTCTGAGGAGGAGGAAGGTGAGGAAGGGCCTGAGGGGGGTCTGAGGAGGAGGAAGGGCCTTGACAGGGAATGGGGGGGGATCTGAAGAGGAAGGGCCTGAGGGGGATTGGGGAGGGGGGGATTGGAGGAGGAGGAAGGTGAGGAAGGGCCTGAGGGGGGTCTGAGGAGGAGGAGGAAGGTGAGGGGGTCTGAGGAGGAGGAAGGGCCTTGACAGGGAATGGGGGGGGATCTGAGGAGGAAGGGCCTGAGGGGGATTGGGGAGGGGGGGATTGGAGGAGGAAGAGGAAGGTGAGGAAGGGCCTGAGGAGGAGGAGGAGGAAGGTGAGGAAGGGCCTGAGGGGGGTCTGAGGAGGAGGAAGGGCCTTGACAGGGAATGGGGGGGGATCTGACGAGGAAGGGCCTGAGGGGGGTCTGAGGAGGAGGAAGGTGAGGAAGGGCCTGAGGGGGGTCTGAGGAGGAGGAGGAAGGTGAGGAAGGGCCTGAGGGGGGTCTGAGGAGGAGGAGGAAGGTGAGGAAGGGTCTGAGGAGGAGGAAGAGGAAGGGGTTGAGGGGGATTTGGGGGGGCTCTGGGGAGGAGGAAGAGGAAGAAGGTGAGGAACGGTTGGAGCGGGGGCCTGAGGAGGAGGAAGAGGAAGGTGAGGAAGGGGCCTGAGGGGGATTCTGGGAGGGGTGAGGAGGAAGAAGAAGGACCTGAGGGGGATTTGGGGAGGGGGGGTGAGGAGGAGGAGAAGGTGAGGAAGGGTCAGAGGGGGATTTAGCGTGGGGGAGGCTCTGAGGAAGAGGAAGGTGAGGAAGGGCTTGAGAGGAGTCTGAGGAGGAGGAGGAAGGTGAGGAAGGACTTGAGGGGGCTCTGAGGAGGAGGAGGAGGAAGGTGAGGAAGGACTTGAGGGGTCCTGAGGAGGAGGAGGAAGGTGAGGAAGGGCTCGAGGGGGATTGGGGAGGGGGGTCTGAGGAGGAGGAAGGTGAGGAAGGGTCAGAAGGGGGTCTGAGGAGAAGGAGGAAGGACCCGAGGGGGATTTGGGGTGGGGGGGTGAGGACGAGGAAGAGGAGGAGGAAGGGCTTGGGGGGGCGGCTCTGAGGAGGAGGAGGAGGAGGAGGAGGAAGGGCCCGAGGGGGATTTGCAGAGGGGGGTCCGAGGAGGAGGAAGGTGAGGAAGGACTTGAGAGGAGTCTGAGGAGGAGGAGGAAGGTGAGGAAGGGCTCGAGGGGGATTTGTGGGGGGGGTCCTGAGGAGGAGGAGGAAGGAGGGGTGACCCAGTGTGAGGAGGGGGCTCAGGGGTCCTGAGGAGGAGGAGGAAGGTGGGGAAGGAGTTGAGAGGAGTCTGAAGGAGGAAGGTGAGGAAGGGCCCGAGGGGGATTTGGGGAGGGGAAGGCTCTGAGGAGGAGGAAGGTGAGGAAGGACTTGAGGGGGCTCTGAGGAGGAGGAGGAAGGGGCTGAAGGGAATTTGGGGGGGCTCTGGGGAGGAGGAAGAGGAAGAAGGTGAGGAACGGTTGGAGCGGGGGCCTGAGGAGGAGGAGAAAGGTGAGGAAGGGCCTGGGGGGGATTTGGGGAGGGGTCCTGAGGAGGAGGAAGAGGAAGGTGAGGAAGGGCCCGGGGGGGATTTGGGGAGGGGTCCTGAGGAGGAGGAGGTGAGGAAGGGGCCGGGGGGGATTGGGGAGGGGGAGGAGGAAGAGGAAGGTGAGGAAGGGCCCGAGGGGATTTGGGGAGGGTCCTGACGGAGGAGGAAGGAGGGAAAGGTGAGGAAGGGCCCGGGGGGGATTTGGGGCCGGGTCCTGAGGAGGAGGAAGAGGAAGGTGAGGAAGGGCCCGGGGGGGATTTGGGGAGGGGTCCTGAGGAGGAGGAAGGTGAGGAAGGGCCCGGGGGGGATTTGGGGAGGGGTCCTGAGGAGGAGGAAGAGGAAGGTGAGGAAGGGCCCGGGGGGGGATTTGGGGAGGGGTCCTGAGGAAGAGGAGGAAGAGGAAGGTGAGGAAGGGCCCGGGGGGGATTTGGGGAGGGGTCCTGAGGAGGAGGAGGAAGAGGAAGGTGAGGAAGGGCCCGGGGGGGTTTGGGGAGGGGGTTCAGGGGGGACCCGTTGGGGGGGGAGGGCCTGGGGGGCCCGGAGGAGGAGGAGGAAGGGGGGCCCCATTTTGGGGGGTGGGTGGGGTTGTGCAGGCCCTGGGAGGGGATTTTGGGGAGGGGGGGTCAGGACTGAGGGGCTGGAGGAGCTGGGGGGGGTCTGGGGGCTCTTTGGGGGGGGGTTAGACCCTGTTTTTGGGGGGTTAGACCCTGTTTGGGGGGTTAGACCCTGTTTTGGGGGGTTTAGCCCCTTTTTGGAGGGTTTAACCCCTTTTTTTTTGGGGGGGAGCTCCTTTTTGGGAAGCTTTAGCTGCTTTTTGGGGGGCTTTAGATCCTTTTGGGGGGCAATTTAGCTGCTGGGGGGGTTAGTTCCTCTTTTGGGGGGGGTTAGCTGCTTTTTGGGGGGTTTTAGCTCCTTTTTTGGGTCAATTTAGCTGCTTTTTGGGGGGGCTTTAGACCCTCTTTTGGGGCAATTTAGCTGCTTTTTGGGGGAGTTTAGCTCCTTTTGGGGGGGTTTAGCTCCTTTTGGGGGGGTTTAGCTCCTCTTTTTGGAGGGTTTAGCTCCTTTTTGGGGGGTTTAGTTCCTTTTTGGGGGGTTTAGTTCCTTTTTGGGGGGTTTAGCTCCTTTTTGGGGGGTTTAGTTCCTTTTTGGGGGGTTCAGCTACTTTTTGGGGGGCTTTAGACCCTCTTTTGGGGCAATTTAGCTGCTTTTGGGGGGGGTTAGCTCCTCTTTTTTGGGGGGTTCAGCTCCTTTTTGGGGGGTTCAGCTCCTTTTTGGGGGGTTCAACTCCTCTTTTGGGGGGTTCAACTCCTCTTTTGGGGGGTTTAGTTCCTTTTTAGGTGTGTTTAGAGCCTGTTTTTAGAGGGGTTGTGTCCTTATTAATCCCTTTCCATGCCATTATTCCCTCAGGAACACCCAATTTATCCCCTTAAATCCCCCCCAAAGTGGGATCAGGAAGTTTGGGGGGCCCTGGGGGGGGTTTTGGGGTGTGACAAGTTCCCCCCCAGTGCTCAAAACGCTCAAAAATACCAATACCTGCCCCAAAAAATCCCTTTTTTCCCTGTTTTTCTGACCCCTCCCCACCATAACTTGGAGCCCTTTCCCATATTCCCATTTTTTTTTCTGTAGTTGAACCCAAATAATGTGAAAAAAAGCAGGAGAAAAAGGGGAATCCAGGGAAGTTTTGGGGCTATTCCTGATGAAAAAAGTGAATTCAGGGAGGTTTGGGGGATATTTTTGAGGAAAAGGTCAATCCAGGAAGGTTTTTGAGGGTTTTCCATAAAAAAGAAAAGGTAAATTAAAGGTTTTGAGGATGCTCTTGATAAAAAAAATTAATGCAGGGAGGTGTTTGGGGATATTTTTGATTAAAAAACGAAAATCCAGGGAGGTTTTTGGGGATATTTTTGATTAAAAAAGGTCAATCCAGGAAGGGTTTGGGGGGTTTTCCTTAAAAAAAGGTCAATCCAGGGAGGTTTTTGGGGATATTTTTGATAAAAAAATTAAATTCAGGGAGGTTTTTTGAGGGTTTTCCTTAAAAAAGTGTCAATTCGGGAAGGTTTTGGGGTTATTCCTGATAAAAAAAATGAAATTTAGGAAGGTTTTGGGGTTATTCCTGATAATAAAAAAATGAAATTTAGGAAGGTTTTGGGGTTATTCCTGATAAAAAAAATGAAATTTAGGAAGGTTTTGGGGTTATTCCTGATAAAAAAAATGAAATTTAGGAAGGTTTTGGGGTTATTCCTGATAAAAAAAAATGAAATTTAGGAAGGTTTTGGGGTTATTCCTGATGAAAAAATTAAATCCAGGGGGGGTTTTGGGGATATTCCTTAAAAAGAAAGGAAAATCCAGGGAGGTTTTGGGGATATTTCTGGTATCCAGGGAGGTTTTTTGGGGTTATTCCTGATAAAAAAATTAAATCCAGGGAGGTTTTGGGAATATTTCTGGTATCCAGGGAGGTTTTTTGGGGTTATTCCTGATAAAAAAAGGAAAATCCAGGGAGGTTTTGGGAATATTTCTGGTATCCAGGGAGGTTTTTTGGGGTTATTCCTGATAAAAAAATGAAATCCAGGGAGGTTTTGGGAATATTTCTGGTATCCAGGGAGGTTTTTGGGGATATTCCTTAAAAAGAAAGGAAAATCCAGGGAGGTTTTGGGGATATTTCTGGTATCCAGGGAGGTTTTTTGGGGTTATTCCTGATAAAAAAATTAAATCCAGGGAGGTTTTTGGGGATATTTCTGATATCCAGGGAGGTTTTTGGGGATATTCCTTAAAAAGAAAGGAAAATCCAGGGAGGTTTTTGGGGAGTTCTCCTTAACCCCAGGTGGATGCAGGGAGGTTCTGGGGGTTATCCCTGGAAAACCGAGGGGAATCCCGGGAAATGGGGGGGACCTGGAGGAATTTGGGGTCGTTAAATGTCATTTTTCCTGCCTTTTCCCCCCCCCCGCCCGTGATTCCCGAGGTGTTCTCCGTGTGAATCCCGTGTGAATCCCACGTAAATCCCCGTGAATTCCGTGTGAATCCCACGTCAACTCCGTGTGAGCAGCCAGTCGGTCCCCGTGTGTCCAAACCAAGCAGAATTCCCCCCAAAAAAACCCCCAAAAAAGTGACAAAAGCACACAATTTTCATCCCTTTCCCCCCCCCCCCCCCCCCCAAAAACAAAAATAATCTTCCCAAATGTTTCTAGCCCCGGAATTCCCTCCCAGGTTTTCCTTGGAAAACAAAACCGGAACGAAAAAAAAAAAAAAAAAGTGGAAAAGTCGGTGGAAATCACTGGAAAAAGTGTGAAAACCACAAAAAAAACCCCAAAAAATCAGGTGGTAAAAAGCACCTCAGTGCCCCCCACACGTCCCCTCTCGCTGGATTTTCCTGGATAATTCCCGGTATTCCCGAGGATTCCGGGGGTGTCCCTGCCCCCCGCACCCCATCCCGGTGGGAATAACGACACCGCTCCGGCTCCTCCCCCTTTCCCAGCGGGATCATCGGAATTTTGGGGGGTTTGGGGCCCCCCCCCCCCCCCCCGTTTAAGCACAAATCCGGGGTTTGGCCCTTCCCTTTTATTCCCAAAAAAAAACCCCCAAAAGCTGGGAAAAGCTGGGCCCGGGCGTGGGAAGCGTTGATTGGAGAGGCCTCGTTAGGGAGGTCGTTAATTAATTAATTCCCACCGGGATTCTCCCACCCGGATCGACCCCCGGGAGTCACTTGGAGACCTTTGTCCTGCTGCTTTTTCCCCGGATCCTGCCCCCCAAAATTCCCAAACTGGGGGGGTTTCCCTCACCAGGAATTTGGGGGCTCACCAGGAATTCCCTGGGAATTTGGGGGCTCACCAGGAATTTGGGTCTCACAAGGAATTTGGGATCTCACCAGGAATTTGGGATCTCACCAGGAATTTGGGTCTCACAAGGAATTTGGGTCTCACAGGGAATTTAGGAAGCCACCAGGAATTTGGGGTCTCAGCATGAATTCACTGGGAATTTGGGATCTCACCAGGAATTTGGGGTCTCACCAGGAATTTAGGAAGTCCCCAGGAATTTGGGGTCTCAGCATGAATTCACTGGGAATTTGGGATCTTACCAGGAATTTGAGGTCTCACCAGGAATTCCCTGGGAATTTGGGATCTCAGAGGGAATTTAGGAAGTCCCCAGGAATTTGGGGTCTCACCAGGAATTCCCTGGGAATTTGGGATCTCCCTGGGAGTTTGGGATCTCCCCAGGAGTTTGGGATCTCCCCGGGAGTTTGGGATCTCCCCGGGAGTTTGGGATCTCCCCGGGAGTTCGGGATCTCCCCAGGAATTCGGGATCTCCCCAGGAATTTGGGATCTCCCCGGGAGTTCAGGATCTCCCCAGGAGTTCAGGATCTCCCCGGGAATTCGGGATCTCCCCAGGAGTTTGGGATCTCCCCGGGAATTCGGGATCTCCCCAGGAGTTCGGGATCTCCCCGGGAATTTGGGATCTCCCCGGGAATTCGGGATCTCCCCGGGAGTTCAGGATCTCCCCGGGAGTTCAGGATCTCCCCAGGAGTTCAGGATCTCCCCGGGAGTTCAGGATCTCCCCAGGAGTTCAGGATCTCCCCGGGAGTTCAGGATCTCCCCGGGAATTCGGGATCTCCCCAGGAGTTCAGGATCTCCCCAGGAGTTCGGGATCTCCCCAGGAGTTCGGGATCTCCCCGGGAATTCGGGATCTCCCCGGGAGTTCAGGATCTCCCCAGGAGTTCGGGATCTCCCCAGGAGTTCGGGATCTCCCCAGGAGTTCGGGGTCTCCCCGGGAATTCGGGATCTCCCCGGGAATTTGGGATCTCCCCAGGAGTTCGGGATCTCCCCGGGAATTTGGGATCTCCCCGGGAATTTGGGATCTCCCCAGGAATTTGGGATCTCCCCGGGAATTCGGGATCTCCCCAGGAGTTTGGGATCTCCCCAGGAGTTCGGGATCTCCCCAGGAGTTCAGGATCTCCCCAGGAATTCAGGATCTCCCCGGGAATTCAGGAAACCTCCAGGAATTGGGGATCAGAGCGAGGCCGTTTCCTCCCCCTTTATTTCCCCCCCCCCCCAGAGGTTCAACATTCCCGTTTTCCCTGTTTTCCAGGGAGGATGGGGAGCTGGAGGAGGGGGAGCTGGAGGACGACGGGGGGGAGGAGGATCATTCCCAATCCCAATCCCAGGAGAGGGGCCGGCGGGAGAAGGGGGAGAAGCACCGCAGCGACTCGGAGGAGGAGAAGTCCCACCGGCGGGCGAAGCGCAAGCGCCGCAAGGAGAAGGAGAAGAGGAGATCCAAGAAAAAACGCAAATCCAAGCACAAGGTGGGACTGGGGGGGATCCTCCGGGCCGGAATTCCGCAGGGAATTCCCCCCCCGGGAGCTGCTTTTTCCCGGGAGTCGAGGCTCTGCCCCCCGGAGACTCCTTGGAATTCTGCTCTTGCGCGGGGCAGGAGTGTTTGAAAGCCTGGGTTTTTGGGGAAGAGGGGGGTTTTCCTTTGGGAATTCCTTCAGAGGGGGGGGGTGTGGAGTGGGAATACAGCCCCCCCCTGCTCCAGGGGTTACTGGGAATACTGGGAATGCTGGGAATGGGAATACAGCCCCCCCTGCTCCAGGGGTTACTGGGAATACTGGGAATGCTGGGAATGGGAATACAGCCCTCCCAGCTCTGGGAGTCACTGGGAATGCTGGGAATACTGGGAATACAGCCCCCCCTGCTCCGGGAGTCACTGGGAATGCTGGGAATACTGGGAAAGGGAATACAGCCCCTCCCACTCCCTGAGCCCTGGGAATCCCAGGATTCCCCAAATCCAGGCTGTTTGTTGTCAGATCCCGGGAACCCCTGGAGTTGGCTCCAGGAATCCCTGGGAATCCCCCGGGCTGGAGTTCAGCCAGAACCCGCTGGGGGGTTTTCTTTGGGACCGAGGGGCCGGAGGGAGGCTCGGGGCCGAATTCCAGAGGCCGGGAAGGGGCGGGAGGGGGGTCTGGAACGGGGTTTTCCGGGTGTTTTCCAGCGGCACGCCTCGTCCAGCGACGACTTCTCCGACTACAGCGACGACTCGGAATACAGCCCGGGGGAAAAGGGGCATTCCAGGAAATACCGGGAATACAGCCCCCCCTACTCCGTGAGTTAATGGGAATATTGGGAATAACGGGAATATTGGGAATATTGGGAATGCTGGGAGTGGGAATACAGCCCGGGGGAAAAGGGGCATTCCAGGAAATACCGGGAATACAGCCCCCCCTACTCCGTGAGTAACGGGAATAACGGGAATGCTGGGAGGGCTGGGAGTGGGAATACAGCCCGGGGGAAAAGGGGCATTCCAGGAAATACCAGGAATACAGCCCCCCCTACTCCGTGAGTAACGGGAATATTGGGAATATTGGGAATGCTGGGAGTGCTGGGAGTGGGAATACAGCCCGGGGGAAAAGGGGCATTCCAGGAAATACCGGGAATACAGCCCCCCCTACTCCGTGAGTAACGGGAATATTGGGAATATTGGGAATGCTGGGAGTGGGAATACAGCCCGGGGGAAAAGGGGCATTCCAGGAAATACCGGGAATACAGCCCCCCCTACTCCGTGAGTAACGGGAATATTGGGAATATTGGGAATGCTGGGAGTGCTGGGAATACTAGGGATGGGAATACAGCCCCCCCCTGCTCTGGGAGTTACTGGGAATGCTGGGAATACTGGGAATGGGAATACAGCCCCCCCTGCTACAGGAGTACTGGGAATATTGGGAATGCTGGGAGGGCTGGGAATACTAGGGATGGGAATACAGCCCCCCCCTGCTCTGGGAGTTACTGGGAATGCTGGGAATACTGGGAATGGGAATACAGCCCCCCCTGCTACGGGAGTACTGGGAATACTGGGAATGCTGGGAGGGCTGGGAGTGGGAATACAGCCCCCCCTGCTCTGGGAGTTACTGGGAACACTGGGAATTCAACCCTTCCTGCTCCTCTAGGAATAACTGGGATAGCTGGGAATACCTGGGAATTCCAGGAATAGACCCTTCCTTACTCCATGGGTGCTTGGGAATGTTGGGAATAGACCCTTCCTTACTCCAAAAGTATCTGGGAATAGCTGGGAATTCCAGGAATAGACCCTTCCTTACTCCATGAGTGTTTGGGAATATGGGAATAGACCCTTCCTTACTCCAAAAGAATCTGGGAATACCTGGGAATACCTGGGAATTCTAGGAATAGACCCTTCCTTACTCCATGAGCGTTTGGGAATGTTGGGAATAGACCCTTCCTTATTCTGTGGGTGCTTGGGAATGTTGGGAATAGACCCTTCCTTACTCCAAAAGTATCTGGGAATAGCTGGGAATTCCAGGAATAGACCCTTCCTTACTCCATGGGTGCTTGGGAATGTTGGGAATAGACCCTTCCTTACTCCATGGGTGCTTGGGAATGTTGGGAATAGACCCTTCCTTATTCTGTGGGTGCTTGGGAATGTTGGGAATAGACCCTTCCTTATTCTGTGGGTGTTTGGGAATGTTGGGAATAGACCCTTCCTTATTCTGTGGGTGCTTGGGAATGTTGGGAATAGACCCTTCCTTACTCCGTGGGTGCTTGGGAGTCCCTGGGAATGCTGGGAAGAGCAGGACTCCCAGATTCCAAGGCTTTCTCGCGGTGCTTCCCCCGCCCAGTCCCACCAGTATCCCCAGTGCCACTCGCAGGGCCCCAAGAAGGGCTATCCCAAGGATCCCAAGGGCTCCTCCTACGGCTCCTACGAGGACTTCGAGGGGGAGGATCTGGGGCCCTACGAGGGGGAGGAGGACGAGGAGCCCCCCAAGGACGACTACGACGACTTCGCCAAGGAGCTGGGGCAGTACAGGAGGGCCAAGGACGGGGCACACAGGGGCAGAGGTATGGAAATAACACAGAAACACCCCAAAAATACCCCAAAAACACCCCAAAAACACCCCAGAAACACCCCAGAACCACCCCAGAACCACCCCGAACAAACCCAGTACAGGAGGGCCAAGGACGGGGCACACAGGGGCAGAGGTATGGAAAAAACACAAAAACACCCCAAAAATACCCCAAAAACACCCCAAAACACCCCAGAACCACCCCAAACAAACCCAGTACAGGAGGGCCAAGGACGGGGCACACCGGGGCAGAGGTATGGAGATAACCCCAAAAACACCCCAAAACCACCCCAGAACCACCCCAAACAAACCCAGTACAGGAGGGCCAAGGACGGGGCTCACCGGGGCAGAGGTATGGAGATAACCCCAAAAACACCCCAAAACCACCCCAGAAACACCCCAAAACACCCCAAAAACACCCCAGAACCACCCCAGAACCACCCCAAACAAACCCAGTACCAGGGGGCCAAGGACGGGGCTCACCGGGGCAGAGGTATGGAGATAACACAGAAACACCCCAAAAACACCCCAAAAACACCCCAAAAACACCCCAAACAAACCCAGTACAGGAGGGCCAAGGACGGGGCACACAAGGGCAGAGGTATGGAGATAACCCCAAAAACACCCCAAAACCACCCCAAAAACACCCCAGAAACACCCCAGAACCACCCCAGAACCACCCCAGAACCACCCCAAACAAACCCAGTACAGGAGGGCCAAGGACGGGGCACACAGGGGCAGAGGTATGGAGATAACCCCAAAAACACCCCAGAACCACCCCAAAAACACCCCAAAACCACCCCAGAACCACCCCAAACAAACCCAGTACAGGAGGGCCAAGGACGGGGCACACAGGGGCAGAGGTATGGAGATAACCCCAGAAACACCCCAAAACCACCCCAAAAACACCCCAGAAACACCCCAGAACCACCCCAGAAACACCCCAGAACCACCCCAAACAAACCCAGCACAGGAGGGCCAAGGACGGGGCACACCGGGGCAGAGGTATGGAGATAACCCCAAAAACATAAACCGGCCAAAACCACCCAAAAAACCCCCAGAACCACCCCAGACGCAACCCAAACAAAGCCCAGTACAGAGGCCAATGACGGGGGCCACAGGGGCAAGGTATGGAGAATAACCCCAAAGACAACACCAAGAGACCACCCCCAAAACACCCCAAAACCACCCAGAACCACCCCAAAACAAACCCAGTAAGGAGGGGCCAAGACGGGCCACAGGGCAGAGGTATGGAGATAACCGCCAAAATCACCCCAAAACAGCCCAAAAACACCCCAAAACCAACCCCAAAAACCCACCCCAGAAACACCCCGACCACGCCACCAAAACAAACCAGTAACAGGAGGTCCAAGGCTGGGCACCAGGGGCAGAGGTGTGGAGATCCCAAACCCACCCCAAAACCACCCCAGAAACAAACCCCAAAACCAACCCAGAAACAGCCCCAAACAACCCGTACATGGAGGGGGCCAATGACGGGGCCTAACGGGGCAGAGGTATGGAGATAACACAGAAACACCCCAAAACCACCCCAGAAACACCCCAGAAACACCCCAGAAACACCCCAGAAACACCCCAGAACCACCCCAAAAACACCCCAAACAAACCCAGTACAGGAGGGCCAAGGACGGGGCTCACAGGGGCAGAGGTATGGAAAAAACACAGAAACAGCCCAAAAACCACCCCAGAAACACCCCAGAAACACCCCAGAACCACCCCAAACAAACCCAGTACAGGAGGGCCAAGGACGGGGCACACAGGGGCAGAGGTATGGAAAAAACACAGAAACACCCCAAAAACCACCCCAAAACCACCCCAAAAACACCCCAAAACCACCCCAAAAACACCCCAAAAACACCCCAGAAACACCCCAAAAACACCCCAGAACCACCCCAAACAAACCCAGTACAGGAGGGCCAAGGACGGGGCACACAGGGGCAGAGGTATGGAGATAACCCCAAAAACACCCCAAAAATACCCCAAAAACACCCCAGAACCACCCCAAACAAACCCAGTACAGGAGGGCCAAGGACGGGGCTCACCGGGGCAGAGGTATGGAAAAAACACAAAAACACCCCAAAAACCACCCCAAAACACTCCAGAAACACCCCAGAACCACCCCGAAAACACCCCAGAAACACCCCAAAACCACCCCAAACCAACCCGGTCCTGGCGCTCCAAGGACGGGGCTCACCGGGGCAGAGGTGTGGAAATAACCCCAAAAACACCCCAAAACCACACCAAAAACCCTCCCACAGGAGGCCGAGGCCGTGGTTTCCGTGGCCGGGGGTCCCGGGGTGTTGTTTATCCCATTCCCGGGGTGTTGTTTATCCCATTCCCATGGATTTGGGGTTATTCCCACAGGAGGCCGAGGCCGTGGTTTCCATGGCCGGGGGTCCCGGGGTGTTGTTTATCCCATTCCCATGGGATTGTTCCCACAGGAGGCCGAGGCCGTGGTTTCCGTGGCCGGGGGTCCCGGGATTGTTGTTTATCCCATTCCCGGGGTGTTGTTTATCCCATTCCCATGGGATTTTTCCCACAGGAGGCCGTGGCCGTGGTTTCCGCGGTGTTGTTTGCTCCATTCCCATTCCCATTCCCATGGATTTGGGGTTGTTCCCACAGGAGGCCGAGGCCGAGGCCGTGGTTTCCGTGGCTGTTGTTTATCCCATTCCCATTCCCATGGATTTGGGGTTGTTCCCACAGGGGGCCGAGGCCGAGGCCGTGGTTTCCGTGGCCGGGGGTCCCGGGGGGGTCTGCGTGGCCGGGCCGGGCTGAGGGGCCGCGGCCGCTCCCGAGGGGACATCCCGGACGACGACGACGACGGATACGACGACGACATGGAGGTGAGCCCGGGGTTCCCATGGAATTCCCACCCCATCCCGGCATTCCGACCCCATCCCGGGCTCCTGAGCCCATCCTGGGGTCCTGAGCCCATCCCGGGCTCCTGATCCCATCCCAGGGTTTTGATCCCATCCCAGGGTCCTGATCCCATCCCAGGGTCCTGATCCCATCCTGGGATTCCAACCTGATCCCAGGGGTTTGATCCCATCCCAGGGTCCTGATCCCATCCCAGGGTCCTGATCCCATCCCAGGGTTTTGATCCCATCCCAAGGTCCTGATCCCATCCCAAGGTCCTGATCCCATCCCAGGGTTTTGATCCCATCCCAGGGTTTTGATCTCATCCCAGGATCCCGATCCCATCCCAGGGTCCTGATCCCATCCCGGGGTTCTCATCCCATCCCAGGGTTTTGATCCCATCCCAGGTTTCCAACCCCATCCCATCAGCCCCTGGGGGAGGGAACGATCCCTTGGGAAAGGTTGGGATGGGCAGGGAATGACCCCTTGGGAAGGGCTGGAACGGGCAGGGACAATCCCTTGGGAAGGGCAGGAATGGGTGGGGACAATCCCTTGGGAAGGGTGGGAATGGGCAGGGACAATCCCTTGGGAAGGGCAGGAGTGGGCAGGGACAATCCCTTGGGAAGGGCAGGAACGGGCAGGGACAATCCCTTGGGAAGGGTGGGAATGGGCAGGGACAATCCCTTGGGAAGGGCAGGAATGGGTGGGGACAATCCCTTGGGAAGGGTGGGAATGGGCAGGGACAATCCCTTGGGAAGGGTGGAATGGGCAGGGACAATCCCTTGGGAAGGGTGGGAATGGTCCCTTGGGAAGGGCAGGAGTGGGCAGGGACAATCCCTTGGGAAGGGTGGGAATGGGCAGGGACAATCCCTTGGGAAGGGCAGGAATGGGCAGGGACAATCCCTTGGGAAAGGTGGGAATGGGCAGGGACAATCCCTTGGGAAAGGTGGGAATGGGCAGGGACAATCCCTTGGGAAAGGTGGGAATGGTCTCTTGGGAAGGGCAGGAATGGGCAGGGACAATCCCTTGGGAAGGGTGGGAATGGGCAGGGACAATCCCTTGGGAAGGGCAGGAACGGGCAGGGACAATCCCTTGGGAAGGGCGGGAATGGTCTCTTGGGAAGGGCAGGAGTGGGCAGGGACAATCCCTTGGGAAAGGTGGGAATGGTCCCTTGGGAAGGGCAGGAGTGGGCAGGGACAATCCCTTGGGAAGGGCAGGAACGGGCAGGGACAATCCCTTGGGAAGGGCAGGAATGGGTGGGGACAATCCCTTGGGAAGGGTGGGAATGGGCAGGGACAATCCCTTGGGAAGGGTGGGAATGGGCAGGGACAATCCCTTGGGAAAAGTGGGAATGGGCAGGGACAATCCCTTGGGAAAGGTGGGAATGGTCTCTTGGGAAGGGCAGGAATGGGCAGGGACAATCCCTTGGGAAGGGCCGGGGACAATCCCTTGGGAAGGGTGGGAATGGTATCTTGGGAAGGGCAGGAGTGGGAAGGGACAATCTGGGAGGGCTTGAAGGGCTGGGACAATCCTTGGGAACGGGGGGATTATGGGGCAGGGACCACCCTTGGAAAGGGGGAATGGTCGCTTGGGAAGGGCAGGAGGGGAAGGGCAGGATTGGGCAGGGACACTCCCTTGGGGAGGGCGGGGCCGCTCCCTTGGGACAAGGGCCCAATTTCCCTGAGCATTCCCAGTTTTCCCAGTACTGTGACCCCGAGGAGGCTCCGGGCGACGACGACTACGACGATTATTCCAAGGAATTGTCACAGTAACGGCGGAGCAAAGAGCGGGGGCGGGGTGAGCACAGCAGGGCCTGCCACAATCCACACCAGTTACCCCAGTATGGTCCCAGTCCCCCCAGGGTGAATCCCAGTCACTCCCAGTACAAGAGTACACACCAGTTACCCCCAGTGTGGTCCCCGTCACTCCCAGTACACACCAGTTACCCCCAGTATGGTCCCAGTCACCCCCAGGGTGATCCCAGTCACTCCCAGTACACACCAGTCACCCCAGTGTGGTCCCAGTCACCCTCAATGTGCTCCCAGTCACTCCCAGTACACACCAGTCACCCCAGTGTGGTCCCAGTCACGCCCAGTGTGATCCCAGTCACTCCCAGTACACACCAGTTACCCCAGTATGGTCCCAGTCACCCTCAGTGTGATCCCAGTCACTCCCAGTACACACCAGTTACCCCAGTATGGTCCCAGTCACCCCCAGGGTGATCCCAGTCACTCCCAGTACACACCAGTCACCCCAGTGTGGTCCCAGTCACCCTCAATGTGCTCCCAGTCACTCCCAGTACACACCAGTCACCCCAGTGTGGTCCCAGTCACGCCCAGTGTGATCCCAGTCACTCCCAGTACACACCAGTTACCCCAGTATGGTCCCAGTCACCCTCAGTGTGATCCCAGTCACTCCCAGTACACACCAGTTACCCCAGTATGGTCCCAGTCACCCCCAGGGTGATCCCAGTCACTCCCAGTACACACCAGTTACCCCAGTATGGTCCCAGTCACCCTCAGTGTGATCCCAGTCACTCCCAGTGTGATCCCAGTCCCTCCCAGTCCCCCCCAGTGCCCCCCAGTGCCTCCCAGTGACTCCCAGT
This sequence comes from Pipra filicauda, assembly GCF_003945595.2. NCBI lineage: Eukaryota > Metazoa > Chordata > Aves > Passeriformes > Pipridae > Pipra > Pipra filicauda. The sequence goes on along the minus strand of NW_024103490.1, from coordinate 1,818 downwards.
TTGTGGCAGGGCGATCCCAGTCCAATCCCAGTCCCTCCCAGTCCAATTTCAGTCCCGGCCAGTCTCTCCCAGTCTGATCCCAGTCCCTCCCAGTCCGATCCCAGTCCCTCCCAGTCCAATCTCAGTCCCCTCCAGTCTGATCCCAGTCCCTCCCAGTGTGATCCCAGTCCCTCTCAGTGGCTCCCAGTGTGATCCCAGTCCCTCCCAGTCCCTCCCAGTCCCTCTCAGTGGCTCCCAGTGTGATCCCAGTCCCTCCCAGTGTGATCCCAGTCCCTCCCAGTGGCTCCCAGTGTGATCCCAGTGGCTCCCAGTGTGATCCCAGTCCCTCCCAGTGGCTCCCAGTGTGATCCCAGTGCCCCCCAGTCCCTCCCAGTGTGATCCCAGTCCTTCCCAGTGCCCCCCAGTCCCTCCCAGTGCCCCCCAGTTCCCCCCAGTGACCCCAGTTTTTGGCAGGGCTGCCCCGTGGCCGCGGGCGGGGCCCCCGGGGGCGGGGCCCCAAAGGGCCGGGAAGGGGCCGCGGGAGAGGCCGGAGCGGGGTCGGGAAAGCCGGGATCAACGACGACGACGACTTCTACGACGACGACATGGCGGTGAGGGCTGAGCCCACGGGGTCCCCGCGGAATTCCCGGGAATCCCGCCCTGGGCAGCGGGAAAACCTTCCCAGGATCCCCTTTTCCCAATGGGATCGGGATTTTCCCTCCCCTTTTCCCCACGGAATTCCCGGGAATCCTGCCCTGGGCAGCGGGAAAACCCTCCCGGGGTCCCCTTTTCCCACCGGGATCCGGATTTTCTCTCCCCTTTTCCCCACGGAATTCCCGGGAATCCTGTCCTGGGCAGCGGGAAAACCCTCCCGGGGTCCCCTTTTCCCAATGGGATCGGGATTTTCCCTCCCCTTTTCCCCACGGAATTCCCGGGAATCCTGCCCTGGGCAGCGGGAAAACCCTCCCAGGATCCCCTTTTCCCACCGGGATCGGGATTTTCCCTCCCCTTTTCCCCACGGAATTCCCGGGAATCCTGCCCTGGGCAACGGGAAAACCTTCCCAGGATCCCCTTTTCCCACCGGGATCGGGATTTTCCTTCCCCTTTTCCCGACAGAATTCCTGGGAATCCTGCCCTGGGCAGCAGGAAAACCCTCCCGGGATCCCCTTTTCCCACTGGGATCGGGATTTTCCCTCCCCTTTTCCCCACAGAATTCCCAGAAATCCCGCCCTGGGCAGCGGGAAAACCCTCCCGGGATCCCCTTTTCCTGTCAGGATCCGGATTTCCCCCCCCCCTTTTCCTGACAGAATTCCCGGGAATCCTGCCCTGGGCAGCAGGAAAACCCTCCCGGGATCCCCTTTTCCCGCCAGGATTGGGATTTTCCCCTCCAAATCCCGGGATTTCGGCCTCCCCACGTTCCTCTTTCCCTCTTTTCCTTTCCAACCCTTGGAATCCCGAGCTGAGCCCTCCCCGACCCCCTCCCTGTCCCCCCCCAAATCCCGGGAACGTGGCGGGTTTTCCCCCTTTTCCCTGCCCCGTTCCGTTCCGGGCTTTCCCCTGGAACGCTGACGGGGATCCCCTCGGGATCGTCCCGCTCCAGGAGGGCGGGAATTGCGGGAATTACCGACGGAGCGACCACGACAAGTCCCACCTGCCCCAGGACAAGAAGGGGAAGGTCATCTGCAAGTACTTCGTGGAGGGACGGTGCACCTGGGTACGGAACGGCGGGAACGGGGCCGGGAACGGGGCCGGGAACGGGGCTGGGAACGGGGCCGGGAACGGGGCCTGGGAATGGGGCCGGGAATGGGGCCGGGAACGGGGCCGGGAACGGGGCCGGGA
>NW_024103489.1:27556-61757 GCF_003945595.2 Pipra filicauda | reverse complement strand
CACATATCAAGGGTAGGAAGTGACTGCTGGGGGGAAAGTGTTGGTTTGGTTTATATCAGTGGGCTTCTAGAGGTCACCTGGATGGACAGTGATTCAGGAGCCTTCCCTACCAGGGCACACAGAACAATGAAGGAAGGATGAAAACAATTTGCAGATCAAACAGACATCCTGTGACAACATCATTTAAGGCTTGACAAGTAAGGGTATCCAAGGCTGAAAATTCATCTACAAAATTAGGTGCATCACATTAATTGTTCTTTGTAAGGCTTTTTCGTGTTCTCCATAATATTTATTTTCTGCTGTTAACAGAGACTTCATTATCTGTAAGGACAATCTGGCTCCTCTTGCACGACAGCCCAGCGAGACCTTCCAAAAGCCAAGCAACCACATGGGGAGCAGTGGCTGAAACACAGGGCCAGGAGCTCAGAACCAACAAGCCAAACACAAGGAGGAGTTTGCAGACCAAGAACATCTTATTTTAAAAAGAGTGTGAGAAAGGGCACCCCTGTTCTGGCCACGGGAGGAGAAAAGCTGTTTTAATAAGTGGATGTGAGTGATCCATCCTTCTCCATCCCAGCAACCCAAACCCACCCACCACCCCAGCAATGCTGGGAATTGCCAGAGCAGCCTGTCCAGCCCACAGTGTTCCTGAGCAGACCTTCTCTGCTGTGAACATCCAGGGACAAGGATGCTCCTGGGACATCCCAGACGTGTCCCAAGACGTGCCAGCCGGGAGGTTCGGAGAGCCACCACCACCCACACGTGGGGTGCTCACCCAGTTCCACTGGCCTCATTCCAGGAGCAGCAGGAGGAACTCAGCCCCAGGTCCAGCAGGAGAAGATGCTTTTCACCTGCTTTCTGCTGTGGAATTCTTACACCTTCACTCGCAGTGAGAGAAAAGGCAAAGCTTATTTACAGCACGTGGTGTCGGTGGGGGAGAAACCCACCAGGTCTTCCTCCACCTGCTCTGCCAGGCCTGATCCAAGAGGGAATCCAGAATATCTCATGGTTTTAATGTGATCTTTGGCAAAGGTGACCATCTTGTCCATCAGAGGTGTGATGTGGGTAACACTGCCCTCCTCTGTGCTCTCTGTAGGAAGATGCGACACTTCCCCCCAGAGTGTTTTGTAAAACACAAAATCTCTTCAAAAATCAGATTTCAGGTCTCGTTCAGTGTAAGGGAAATTTTCTTTAGAAGACAATTTTACGCTCTGTACCTGCACAGGAGGTTCTATTCATCAGTGTGCTGCTCCAACAGTTGGTTTCAGCAGCTGCATTCTCTTCATGTTCCTCTCGTATGACAGAGCTCAATTTCCAAATTCACAGTATTTGATGCAGTAATATAAGAACCAATAGAGGTACATTAATACAGAAAGGAGAAATGTTCTATTGAATTCAATCAAAATTACATGAGTTGAACAGGGGACACTTTGAACACATTGGAGAATATAAGCAAACCAAAAAAGAGCAATAAAACCTAAACACGAACACTTAAGGGTTGCAGAAAAAGATCAGGATTCTGCTCAAGAGGGAAATTATAAGCCCAAGCATTCCAGTTCATCTAAGCAGAAACAACCATATTTTATTCAAAACTGAGTTTATTTCCAGCTACTGAACTGTGTCACATTCAATTATAGGGCAGAGATTCAAATGCACTGTATTTGCTTCACTTAATCCTATATAACGTTAATGTGGCCCAAGACACAGAACTGTTGTGTCAGGAGAAAAGAGATTAGGAGTCCCCTGCTCCAGAATTATTGCACATGACAGGAGTGTTTTACTGTGCCTCCACGTGAAGAGCAGCCATGGGTGCTCATAAGGATTTGCAGGTAGGAATGGGCAACCCCTGCCCCTGCTTTCAGTGGAACTGCAGGAGGGCAGGATTGTGTTGGAGTTATCAAAGCTCTAAACAGGATTATTTTTTTTTTTTTTACTAAGAACAATCATTTGCAGCCTAATGGAAAGATTTATTCTTGCCAAAATAGTTTATTTCCATATTGAAGTTGGAGGAAGTTTAATTTGTTATTTAACCAAATCTTTGACATAATTAATTTCAAGTTAATTACTTCCTTAATGCTGGCAGAAAACAGGCTGAACTCTCCCAAACTGTGCCCTGGGTGGCTGGAGCTCACACAAGGCAAGGCAGTCATTTTACATGCACCCTGTCCATGGGCACAGCCAGAAAAAATGACCTGCCAGGAGAGCACAGAACCCCAAAATTCCAGGCTGCTGCCCTTCCCTTCTCTCAATAAAACCTTCAGGGTGCTGAACCTGCTGGTTTTGTCCAGTGTCTCACACCAGGAGCCTGGCAACTGCCATAAAACAGAGAAATAATCTTGGCAGCAAAAGGCAAACAGTCTTGCCACATTACCAAAATCACTCATGAAATGCATTTAAATAAATACTTTTCCTGCACTATTCACATTCCAAATGATTTTTAATCAAGTCTTCTTCTAAGTCTTGACACAACAGATTATTCTTTGAGAAGCCAAATTAAGGTTTGCCCAGACTTCTGAAGCATCACAGCAAATGACTCGGTTTGCTTTCAGAGGCCCATTTGTAAAGGGCTGTATTTTAGAACTGATACAGTCCTTCTGCTACACAACCCAGAAATATTCTCCTTAATAGCACAGCAGCATCTCTTTGAACCTGCTTGTTTCCGTCTGCCTGTGCCTCTGACTCACCAACTGTGCTCCCCTTGTTGTCTTTTAGAATAAATTGCTGCTCTGGCTGAAGAGGGCACAGCTGTGGGATGCAGCCATTGGATACCCAGGAATATGTTCTGCCTTCAACTTCATTTCTTTTGGATTGAAGCTGCCGTGTCCCATTTGTGACAGACACCTGTGTGCAGTGTGGCCCTGCAGACCTGGGAAACATCTTGGGTTGAGTTCCACCACTGAGAGCTTCAAAGAGCTGTTTGTGTCTTCCATGTCATAGAATCATAGAATAGAATCAGAGAATCAGCTGGGTTGGAAGGGACCTCTGAGATCATCCAGTCCAACCCTTGATCCAACCCCGCCGTGGTTCCCAGCCCATGGCACTGATGCCACATCCAGTCTCTGCTTAAAAACCTCCAGGGATGGAGAATCCCCCCCTTCCCTGGGCAGCCCATTCCAATGGCTGAGCACCCTCTCTGCAAAGAAATTCTTCCTGATCTCCAACCTAACCCTCCCCTGGCACAGCTGCAGACCCAGCCCTCTTGTCTTGCTGATGGTTGCCTGGGAAAAGAGACCAGCCCCCCCTGGCTCCCCCCTCCTGTCAGGGAGTTGCAGAGAGTGAGGAGGTCTCCCCTGAGCCTCCTCTTCTCCAGGCTGAGCCCCCCCAGCTCCCTCAGCCTCTCCTCACAGCACTTGTGCTCCAGTCCCTTCCCCAGCCTCGTTGCCCTTCCCTGGACCTGCTCCAGCCCCTCCATGTCCTTCCTGAGCTGAGGGCCCAGAACTGGACACAGTGCATGTGCAACCTTACCCAAATGGAGAGGGGGAGGCTGCAGCCACCTCCCTGATCTGGCATTTCCATCTTTTATCTGCAGCTCGACCTGTCTGCGTTGCAACAACTCCAGGTTAAGTGTCTGCACAAAGCTTTACACAGGAAGAATAAACAGCGTGCAGGTGCTTTATCTGCTGTTCTCTCCCCAGCTGACACGATTGCCAGGGATAAAAGGATTAATGCACCACTACCTCTGACAAAGAGATAGGGGAAAAAAAAAATCAGAGACTACTTGCAGTGAACAACAGGCAGTTTGAGCCCACTGGAGATATCAGATTCTTCCTCCTGAGCTCAGAGGTCTTTCTCACAAGTACCTGGACAAGGTAAAATCAAGCTATTAAAAGCTGGACAAGATATTAATTAACCATCTCCGTGCCTTGATCAGTGCAAACATTCCTACCTCAGCTCAAGGCAGCCGGATCCAGACGTGCTGGACTTGCTGGAGATGGTGAATTCCAAAGCCAGGTTTATGGCTGTGCTAAACACAAGGTTGTAGGACAAGCAGATCCTTACCTGTGCAGCAACATGTCAGCTGGGGGAGCATTTACAGCCTGCCAAAAGATTCTAGAGACAGGGAGAGCCGAGCAGATCTTTTCCTTGACCTGCTCTGCTGTGAATGAATACACCTTAATGAAGCCAGCGAGGTGGTGCAGCAGATGGGTTGTATTTAAGGTTCAGCTCCCTGCAGCCCTGGGATCAGCTTTGTCCACAAGAACACGGCAAACAGGGAGCAGACTGGGTGGGCAGTACAGTTCCTGCTGTGCCTTCCCAATTCACCTCTGCAAAAGAAGCACTGGATTCATCCCCAGCCTTGACAAGAGGTGGTGAATGAGGTGATAAATGTTAACGATTTCATTATTAGCATCAAACAATGCATTAACATTTTTTTTAATTAAAGGAAAAATATAATTTAATAGCATAATCCATTGCCAGCAGAGAAGTGCAAGACTTAGGCAAAATTTTGTTCTTTTGTATTATTTTTTTCTTCGCCAGCAAAGCAGACCATCCTATACTTGGGCTAAAGAATTGTATCTGTAAGGACCAAAATTTACTGTATCTCCTTGGTTCCTCATTTTGCCTCCAAAACAACCCCTCTGTAGTGTTTAATTCTGCAGTGCATTTACAGACCCGTCAACTTTGCCGCAGAAACAAGTACGTGTGTAGAAATCTTTCCATGGCAAGCAAGAATATTTTTGTTACAGAATCACAGAGTCAGCCAGGTGGGAAAAGACATCTGGGATCATCGAGTCCAACCACTGATCCAACACCACCTTGGCATCCAGGGGCTCCATCCCCAGGTGCATCCAGGGGCTCCTGCAGTCCCTGCCAGGTGCTCTCCCCATCCTTCCTGGAAGGACCCACCTCAGTCACCCCCCGGCCACTCATCTGAGCCAGGTGACCCCTGAGGGGCCCCAGCCCCTCCTCATCCTCATTGCCCACACCTGGGGCTGCCCCACATGAGAGGTGACACCCCCCCACCCCATGCTCCCAGTTCCCTCTGGGTTCTCCCAGTATCACTCCTTGACTCCTCCCAGTGCTCCAGTTCCCTCCCACTGCTCCCAGTATCATTCCCTGGCTCACTCCCAGTTCTCCCAATTCCTTCCCACTGCTGCCCATTTCCTTCCCAGTTCTCCCAGTATCACTCCCTCACTCCCCTCAGAGCTCCCAGTTCCCTCCCAGTTCTCCCAGTATCACTCCCTCACTCCCCTCAGAGCTCCCAGTTCCCTCCCACCTCTCCCAGTGCCACTCCTCGCCTCCTCCCAGTGCTCCCAGTTCCCTCTGACTGCCCCCCAGTATCACTCCTGGACTCCAAATTTGAACACGTTCCAAGATTGCTCCCAGAACGAAGGTGCCAGGGCAGAAAGGTCTCGTTGCACCCGGAGTGCCCTGTGGGGGCCCATCATCTGCACCCCAGACCCCCAGGCTCTGGGATTGCTCTCCTGGGGGAAAACACCTCAGCTCTGGAGCCGGGCTGGGAGAACTGGGGGGGTTCACCTGCAGAAGAGAAGGATCCAGGGAGACCTTGGAGCCCCTTCAAGGGCCTAGAGGGGCTCCAGGAGAGCTGGAGAGGGACTTTGGAAAAGGAGGGACAGGACAAGGGGGAATGGCTTCTCACTGCCAGAGGGCAGGGGTAGGTGGGATATTGGGAAGGAATTCTTCCCTGTGAGGGTGTTGAGGGGCTGGGCTGGAATTCCCAGAGCAGCTGTGGCTGCCCCAGCCCTGGAAGTGTCCAAGGCCAGGTTGGAGCAACCTGGAAGCTGTCCCTGCCCATGGCAGGTGTGGTGGAACTGGATGATCTCCAAGGTCCCTTCCAGCTCAAACCATCCCAGGGTTGTATGAAACACCTCTCAGGTGTGGCCAGGTCTGAACCCTCCTAAGCAGTGAGATCTTGGGGTTGTTTCTATAAAATTCTATCTTTATGGACATATTTGATCTATAAAGAGCAGGAGGAACAGCGCCTCTGTCACTGTGTGGCTGCACAAGAGAAATAAGAAAAAGGTATTTTTAAGGGGCCTGGTCTTGTTTTGGGACACCAGGAACATCTTTAGCACCAGGAGGTGGGAGCAGAGGCTGTTCTGGGAAATGCTGCCAATCCCCCAGGGATGTGCTCCCACTGTGAGACCCTCTCCTTCTCTCTTGTCCAAGGAGAAAGATTTAATCAGCACAAATCATACCAAGAAAAGTAATTAAACATCTCCAAAGTGCTGGAGATGGCATTTAGTGCACAATAGAGACACGGGGAAGATGCTGGGAGGGAGTGATTCCAGAACCAGACAGCAGGAGGATGCTCATTGCTGGGAATTTGGACCATCTCCCGCTGTTTGAGAGCATCAAACACCAGGGAATTCCAACAGGAAAACAGCTCTGGCTGAGTTATTTCTCATGGGTCTGGCTCAGATTTCCTTGGAATTTTGGTCCCTATCCCCACGTGGTCACAACACTGAGTCGAGGGCAAACACGGCATCGTGGCCAAATTATCCACCTGAACTAAAATCCCTCCTCAATTACCATTTTAACCCAAGAGAATCTCTTTCAGAGGGACACAGGGTGGTTTGTCATGGAGAGAAATGTACTTTAAAGGCTCTTTTCCTGCTCCAGCAGTAGAAAATTCCAGCATCAACCTGTCCCTCCGTCAAGGTTTTCTCGGGAGTCTCAACCAAGGCTCCAGATCCCCCCTCGCTTCCCCGGTCTCCAACTGCCACCTGCTGGTCAAAAATCGGGATAAAGGGACTTTATCCAAGAGGCAAATTGGAATAAAGTGACTATCTAGGAGTCCGTTGAAGGGAAGGGGCGGGAGGTGGGTTAGCTGGAATTTGGGTGTTTTCAGGAGAAGTGGCTCCGGGGAATGTCCCAAACCCTCCCAGCCCTCTCTCCTTCCTCCCTCCCAGGTTTGTGTTGGGTCACTGAGTCAAATTCCAGGTGAATATTTTGGTGACCCCATGGAGTGATCTCACTCCATGAGGATGAGCACGGCCAAGTCAGTTATGGCAATGCACTTTGTGAGCCCTTTCTGATAACCAGTGGTGTGAAACAAGGCTGTGTTCTTGCTCCAACCCTATTCACAATCTTTTCCAGCAGGATGCTCCAAAGGGCCACGGCAGATCTCGAGGATCAGGACAGTATCTACATTTGATATCATACTGATGGAAGCCTCTTCAACCTAAGGCAGCTGAAGGCCCACACCAAGACCTTAAACCACCTTGTCCAGGAGCTGCTTTATGCTGATGACGCCGCCCTTGTTGCCCACACAGAAGCAGCTCTGCAGCGTTTAACATCCTGCCTTGCTGAGGCTGCTGAGCTCTTTGGGCTGGAAGTCAGCTTAGAGAAGACAGAAGTTCTCCATCAACCTGCACCTCAGGAAGTCTTCCATCATCCCCACATCACCATTGGCCAATCAGAGCTCAAATCAGTCCAGCAGTTTAATTACCCAGGCAGCCTCATCTCCTCGGATGGTGAGATTGATGGGGAGAGAGACAACAGGTTAGCAAAGGCATCGAGAGCTTTGGGAAAACTCCATAAAAGAGTTTGGCAAAATAAACATCTGAAGAAAAGCACCAAGATCAGTGTTTACAGAGCCACAGTGCTGTGTCTGCTCTCCTATATGGATCTGAATCCTGGGTCATCCACCCCCACCACCTGCGACTCCTGGAACGCTTCCATCAACGCTGCCTCCGAACAATCCTGAACATCCCCTGGTCAGATGATGTGACCAATCCATCTGTTCTAGAACAGGCAGCAGGCACAAGTATTGAGGCCATGTTGCTGAGAACACAGCTGGGCTGGGCAGGGCACGTCTCCAGGATGAAGGACCAACCACCCCCTCCCTAAGATCCTGCTTTACGGTGAACTTGCCACCGGCTGCTGCAAGAGAGGAGCCCCAAAGAGGAGATACAAGGACTGCCTGAAACAACATCTCAGCCTTGGCCATATTGATCATCAGAACTGCTCTGCTCTGGCCTCCAGTCGGGGGGTCTGGAGACACCCCATCTCTAACGCTGCTGATGCCTTTGAGAACGCAGCAGGGTCACTCTGGAGGAGAAAAGACAAGGCAGAAAGAATCGTGTCCTGCAGAATATTCCACCTGAGGAGTCTTTCTGCTCTGCCTTTTGCAATCGGACATTTCTGTGTCATATTGGCCTTTTTAGCCACCAATGAGCTTGGAACAAACGTGGGGAGAGCCCTTCCCAAATCTTCGTTCACAAAGCCCAGCCATGGATGAATTTTGGTGAGGGCCTGGCAATGGAATTCTCAGGGAAGTTGTGGCTATTCCTGGATCACTGGAAGTGTCCAAGGCCGGGTTGGACAGGGCTTGGAGCAACCTGGGCTAGTGGAATATGTCCCTTCCCATGGCAGGGGATGGAATGACATGATTTTAAGGTTCCTTCCAACCCAAACCATTCCAGAATTCCATGATTTTTCCAGAAAGTTTTTTTCTCATGGAAACAGCAATTTCTCTCTCTGGAGGTATCCTGATTTCTTATCCTGAGAGCAGAGAAGTAAGACATCTGTTGAAGTTCAGTTTTCAAAACTTCCCCTTTTTCTTGGCTTTAAAATATATTTTTTCTCTATTGCCTGGACTTTTATTCCTTTTCTTTTCATAATTTCCTCCCTTTTCCAACCCCTTGGGGAACAAATGACCTGAAGAGAAAAAGGAGAAAGGATCAAAATTGGAAATCAAAGTCAACAACCAGAAAGTCTCTTTGTATTTCCTGTCTGAATTATTTTTATTTCTTTCAGATACAGGAAGAAAGCAGGAAAATCGGTATTGGGAGCACTGAGGTTAAATACATTTATCAAATATTATAATGATTGATTATAATGGGAACATTTAAGTTTAGAATGATTTGTGTAAGTTTATAGGGTTTTTTTCAGAGCAGAGGGAGAGTTGCTTGCCAACACCCAAGGTCTTTGTGATGGTTATGTATAAATTTAACTGACATATAATGAATAAAAAAATATATGATATACAAAAACAGAGAAATTATATATACAGGTAGATGATACAAAAAGATAAATAATATATAAATATATGATCTATAAAATAGATATATATAAAATAGATAAATAATATAAAAATAGATAAATAATACATAAAATAGATAATAAATATATAAATAAAATATATAAAATATATTATATATAAATAATATATAAAATAGATAAATTATCTATAAATATGTGATCTATAGAAATAGATAAATAATACCTAAAAACAATAAATAATATATTAAAAATATAAATAATGCATAAAAATAGATCATTAATATAGAAAAGTAAGTAAACTATAAATAAATCTATATTGTATGTTTAAATATATATAAATATGGGAATTGCATCCCAGTCCCTCCTCAGTGCTCCCAGTCGTCCCAAGTACTGACAATCCCATCCCAGTCCCTCTCAAATGCCCTCAGTCCCATCCCAGTGCCTCCCCAGTGCCCTCAGTCCCATCCCAGTGCCTCCCCAGTGCCCTCAGTCCCATCCCAGTGCCTCCCCAGTGCCCTCAGTCCCATCCCAGTGCCTCCCCAGTGCCCTCAGTCCCATCCCAGTGCCTCCCCAGTGCCCTCAGTCCCATTCCAGTGCCTCCCCAGTGCCTTCAGTCCCATCCCAGTGCCTCCCCAGTCCCCTCAGTCCTATTCAAGTCCCTCCCCAGTGCCCCCAGTCCCTTCCAAGTGCCTTCAATCCCATCCCAGTCCCTCCCCAGTGTTCCCAGTCCCATCCCACTGTTTCCAGTAAAAATAAAATATAAAATAAAAACAAATTCAAAAAAATCTAAATGAAAATAAAAATTAATTCTAATTGGTTTTGTATTTGGAATTGTGCTTGGAATCGTAATTGGTTTTGTAATTGGAATTTTACTTTGTGTTGAAACAAAGAACTCACACCCAAAGACAAAGTGTCATTTGGATCAAACATTCCTTTAATTCATCCCCATGGGAGCAGAGGAATCATTGCCACACGTGCTCCCTGAAATACAGTTTCTCCAGATATTTATATATTTTAACATTCAAAGTTGCCACATGAGTCTGTACTCAAACTTCACCCAGCTGCTCTTTCATGGAGCAAGACTGTCACCTGGTGTCCCTTTTGTAGCAAAAATTTTGGGCAGTGGGGGTCAAGTCAGCAGGTCCAGGTTGATGATTCCAACCTCTGACTCTTCTCTGATTATCTTTACTTGATGCCTTGGATTTTTTAAGATTTGTAGCAAACATGGGATTTTTATTGTGGCTGTGAAGTTTCTCACACTTCAAAATAGCAGTTGACAGTCACCAAACCCTGTTCTCACCCTTCACATCGAATTTTTTTAAATTCTTTAGGTTTGTTTAGGGTTCTTCTCAAGGGAAAGGACTTCAGCAAGCACAGCTTGTTTGGGACAGATGCACCTGGACTGGAATTATAAGATATCATTGTAAGGTAATAGATAAGGCTACACAAAAGGAGAAAAAACTGCTGGTTTGCTGGAAGACCCCAGCACCTGAAGAGACTTTCCCAGAAACTATCAGAGGATTAAACAAAGAAAGGAGTGATATGGAGGTAACATGGCCTTTTTTCACAAGCATCCTGCCAGATGGGGCACAGGAAAATTCTTGGGTCTGTGTCATTTGTGTGTCACCCCAAAATTAGCTTATTGACTGTAGCCACTCAAACTGCCTAAAGAAAAAAGATATAAAAAGAGATTTGGACATAAGCAAAACCAGGGGGGAAGTTGCATCAGCTCTGCAGAGGTGGCTGACAGGCTTCCTTTTCTCCTTCCACTTCTGGGGACGCCTGGAAGGTGGGACGTAGAAGGTAATTACTTGTTTCTAAAGAACTAGAACTTACTTTTGCTTCATAGGATTCTTAGGAAGCTGCTTTACGTTAAAGTTTTTGCTGATGCTCCTCAGTGCCCTCAGTGCTTTGCTCTGGAGTGTGTGCTCAGGTTTTGCTTTATTATTAGCACTACATGGTTTCAATGTGCTTTTGCAGCCAGACCCTATTCCAGACGACACAAACCCCATAAACTGTCACAAATTTGTATTAATAAATATGTTATTTCATGAACTGTTGAAGTGAGGCCGTTTTTAGGTGCTGAGGGCGAAATAACTCATAGGAGAAGCCCGCTGAGGGGTTTCCCCATTGCTGTGCAGTTCCTAATTAAAAGGGATCAAATGTCCTGCCTGTCTCAGTGAATCTGTTAAGGAAAGAGTCTTACCTAATGAGACACCAACAGACTGTTTTGGACAATAAAAGGCTTTGATCTCCTAGAGGGACATTGATAGACAAAAAATAAATTAATAGAGTTTGGACAGAAAGTTATTCTTTTCTGCCCCTTTTAACGTGACAATCACTGTAGCCAAAGCAACCTTGAAGGCCCAGGAACTTTGGAGAAGTTCTGAAGACAGCGTGTGTTGTGAGGAGGAGGAAGATGAGGAAGAAAGGGGTCTTGAGATCTCTGACTCAATTCCGGGGAGGCCGTGCCAGGGGAGCAGATCTGTGGAGGTTCTGGGGGTGGATGGATTAGTGCTATAAAACTGGAAAACCCCTGGACACGGCTGTGCACCGATGTACTGGGTGCACATGAACACCTTCGTTAAAGAGCTGCTCTCCATCTTAACAGAACCACAGAATCACAGAATTAACCAGGTTGGAAAAGACCTCTGAGATCATTGAGTCCAACCCTTGATCCAAACCCCACCTTGTCCCCCCCACCATGGCACTGATGCCACATCCAGGCTCTGCTCAAACCCCTCCAGGGACGGGGACTCCCCCCCTCCCTGGGCAGCCCATTCCAAGGGCTGATCCCTCTCTCTGGGAAGAACTTCTTCCCCAGGGCCAACCTAAACCTGCCCTGGGGCAGCTCCAGGCTGTGCCCCCTTGTCCTACTGCTGGTTCCTGGGAGCAGAGCCCGACCCCCCCGGCTCCCCCCTCCTGGCAGGGAGTTGCAGAGAGTGAGAAGGTCTCCCCTGAGCCTCCTCCTGTCCAGGCTGAGCCCCCCCAGCTCCCTCAGCCTCTCCTCACAGCACTTGTGCTCCACACCCTTCCCCAGCCTCGCTGCCCTTCTCTGGCCCTGCTCCAGCCCCTCCACATCCTTCCCAACCTGAGGGCCCAGAGCTGGGCACAGCACTCCAGGGGTGGCCTCCCCAGTGCCCAGGGCAGGGGCACAATCCCTGCCCTGCTCCTGCTGCCACACTATTCCTGAGCCAGGCCAGGCTCCATTGGCCTCTTGCCCCCCTGGGCCCCCCTGGCTCCTGTTCAGCTGCTGTCAGTCAGTCCCCCCAGGGCCCTTTCTGTCCCCCCACTCTGGCCCAGCCCGTGGGGCTGCCGGGGGTTGTTGTGGCCAAAGGGCAGGACCCGGCCCTTGGCCTTGGGGAACCTCAGCCCGTTGGAATCAGCCCATGGATCCAGCCTGGCCAGGTCCCTCTGCAGAGCCCTCCTGCCCTCCAGCAGATCCACACTCCCCCCAACATGGTGCCATCTGCAGATTTGCTGATGGTTCACTCAGTCCCCTCATCCAGACCATCAATAAAGACATTAAACAGGGCTGGGCCCAGCACTGAGCCCTGGGGACACCCCAGTGCCCGGATCCCAAAGGATGCAGCTCCATCCCCACCACTCTCTGAGCCCAGACATCCAGCCAGTTCCTAACCCAGCCCAGAGTGCCCCTGCCCAAGATGTGGGTGCAGCTTTCCCAGGAATGTGCTGTAGGAGATGGTGTTGCTTCTCAGCCTTTTGGCTAAGATCAACTGTAGTGTTTCATCTCTACTAATATTGTTTGGAGAAGCTTTCCTCCAATTTAGGCATCATCCCCACTACAAGACACTTAGATCTGTCACCAGTTAAAAGATAACTCGATGTTTTCCTCTACTAAAACAATCTTTATTGTATTTAATCCCTAGCAAAATTACTTCTGTTGATTGTGCCTTTGAAGCACAGGTTTCACTTGGTTAACTTCCTTCAGCTGTTTTCAATTATCCTTTGCCCTTTACCCTTATTTTACAACACTAAACTAATTATAGGTTTAAAAGAAAAACAGTCAAAACGGCAACGTTCAGCTTAAGACAAAAACATCCATTTTGTTGATGAAGATACAAGCCCCACTGCTCCCAAGGCCAGAGATCACTAAACTCCTAAATTCCCAAGCTAATTGAGGTAGAGATTTTGCTCTTTCAACTCAGAAGCTTTTCCAGCCCTTCCAGGCCGGCATTCCCAGCCATCATTTCAGTCCAGCACTCGCAGAGCTCGGGAAGCAGCAGTTGCCGGATCCTTGGTGGATTTTGGGGGCTCGCTGCAGTCTGACGTCCGTGTTTTTCCCGATTCCTCAGTGCTCTTCCCGAAAGAACCACCGGGTGGGGCAGGAGGATAAGCTATGGATTCATCTCAGCTCCATTCCCCTGGAGCAGCAGTCGGGAATGATCCAACCCTGGCGGGATCCTCCCCACGTGGAGCAGCCAAGGCATCGCTGCTTTCTGGCTCCATCCACTCCCAAAAATGGCAAAGGAATAAACTGTTGGAGTCTGGAGTTTGCTTGGAAGTGCAGCTCAAGCACCCGGGAGGCCCTAAAGCCACGAGGGACTAAGTGACCTGGGGGTTTTTGTGTCCCCAAATAACTCGGGGTCTGAGCAAAGGGCTCTGGCCCCTTCCCACCTGGCTCCAGGTGCATCGGGATAAACCAGAGAGGCTGCAAACCCAACGCTGTGCTTTGGGATGTGTTTTCCTGGGAGCAAACCCCTGATAAGGAAGCTTTCCATGGGCTGCAGTAAACAAATCCATCTCTGCAGCTGAATGCAAACCAACGGAGACTGAAGGAACTCTGAAGGGTTTCAATGCCCAAATAAATTATTCCTGACACGGCAATAACATTTGATTTTTCCCAGCCATTGGTGGAGCTGCCCAGGACGGAAATATCCCTGTATTTAACTGCAAATCGAGGGAACTCGTGACAGGAACTTTTACAAACGGCCCCTCCCCGGCTCATCGATCACCGGCAGGACCTCGGGAAAGTCCATTTACAGCTCCAGCCTCCCGCTAGGTGTTTGCATTCCCCAAAATCCCTGGGGAGCTGAAGGTGGGGGGGTTCTCCTGCTCGTTTAAGGTTTGCTCTGGGAGCTGGGAAGGATGAGTGAGGAGTGGAAGCCGCTGACCACCCACTGCTTGTACTTCTCCACCCTCGCCGTGCCAGGCAAGTGGGAATATTTGGGACAACAGCAAACACAGAGATGTCTCCAAGCTGCATCCGAGGGCTGGAGGGGCCGGGAAGTTCAGGAGAAGAGTGGGAAGGGGGGATTGGCCCTGTGTGACTGTCACAGCTGCTGGGAGGGATTTGAAACCTTGTCACTCACATCGATGGAGGTGTTTGGTGGGTCCCAGGGTGGGATTCACTGACCATTCCACACCCTCAGTGTGGGGAACGTGGCAACGGGGACCTTTCCCAGCTGGGAGGGACAAACTGGGAGCCTTCTGGGGTTACTGGGAGCTCTGCCTTCTGTGAGCTTCAGAGCTCTGATGGTGTCGGGGGTCCCTGGTCGGGGTGTCTGGGGACACTGATGGAGATGTTTGGGGATCCTGATGGGGTTGTCTGGGGACCCTGATGTCTGGGTTCCCTGATGGGGGTCTCTGGGACATTGATGGCAGTGTCTGTGGAGAAGTCTGGGACCCTCGTGGAGGTGTCTGGGGTCTGATGGGGGTGTCTGGGTCTCTGATAGGATGTTTGGGACCCTCGTGGAGTTGTCTGAGACCCTTCTGCAGGTGCTGGGCTGCCGATGCCACACCAGCGTGTTTTCCTCTGACTGCTCTCCCCACCCCCCCCTCTGTGAATGACACGCAAACCGAAGATCATCTGGTAATTCCCGTGTGCAGGAGCAGCTCCAGGAGCATTTATTAACCCCAGGGACCACACAGATGCAAACATGAGAGCTCATCTCAATGATAAAGGGTCATTTAATCCTTGTAGGCCGGCTGAGAGCAAGAAGGAAGTGCCTGGATTTGGATTTTCAGTGCAGACACCCCTGGCTCAGCCTCTGATTCCCCTCCAGAGCTGTTCATCCTTCCTGGTCACTGCTCCAGACCCACTTGTTGTCATGTTTGGACCTGGGGGTGCGAGGAAGAGGCTGAAACCTCGGAAGAGGTAAATGGGTTTGATTTCTCCACGGTCTTATTAGGAAGGTCTGTTCCAAGCAGCCTTCCTGTGCCCTGGTTCAGGTTGCACTGACACATGGATGGGTTTTTTCCCCCTTGGTGGGGTGGCTCTGGGGGGGTCTAGACCTCAGGGTGGCCCCACTGACATCTCCCTGCTCCTCATTCCCGAGGATCTGAACTTTGGTACCCTCATTTCTCGTGGTTTATCCCCAGGTCAAGCCACAAAACCCAGGGTTTCACAGCCCCAGCAGTGGCTGCAAACTCAGCTATCCCATTAAATCCTCGAATGTAAATCACCAGGGGTGGGGTCACAGCGTGAACTCACAATTCCAGCCCAGGAAAAGTCCTCCCGGTCCCGATGGAGCAATGAGGGGTGGATTGGGATCAGATGGGGGATGTGATGACCTGTAAATCCTCTCGAGCTGCAGAGATGAGGCTGTGCCTCCTGCCAGCTTCGCTCTGCCTATGCCCATGTTGCTCTTGGCAGCTTTCCCTTGGAAGGAAGGGGAAGAAAAATGGACAGACTGGTCTGGACACGTCCTGAGGCCCCCGAGGAATCCACCAGTGACTGTTCCTGACTGCAGGAACCAGGTGGACTGGCTGGCTGAGTGGCTAAATTTGATTTATTTAGTCATTTAGGGCTCAACTGCAGAAGAGGAGACAGAAGAGAGACCTCACTGCAGTTCCAGCTGCCTGGGCAGGGGCAGAGGAGGGGCAGGGACTGAGCTCTGCTCTGGGGGGACCAGGGACAGCAGCCAGGGAATGGCTGGAGCTGTGCCAGGGCAGGCTCAGGTTGGATCTCAGGGAAAGGTTCTTCCCCCAGAGGCTGGTTGGGCACTGCCCAGGCTCCCCAGGGCAGTGGGCACAGCCCCAAGGCTGCCAGAGCTCCAGGAGGGTTGGGATGATCCTCTTGGGGCTGGGCCTATGCAGGGCTGAGGGTTGGACTGATGGTCCTTGTGGATCTCTCCCAGCTCAGCATATTCTGGGATTCTGTGATCTTTTGAAATGATAAATTCCAGCAAGGTTGGTGCTTGGGAATGAGGGGGGACAGCAGAGCTGAGCCCCTGCAGCTCAGAGCAGGGAGGGAGGAGGGTTGGGTGGATGTGCAATAATCAAATGGTTGCGAATTTGCATTTAAATTGAGGAATTTAGGGATCCACACCCTGGAGAGGAGCAGGGTCTCCTCCAGTGATGCTTCTGATGTGTTACAGCCTTCACAGAGGAAACCAAACTTGACAACCCTTTCCGCGAAGGAAAATGTCATAACATCCAATCCTGACCTCCCCTGGTGGCACTTGGTGCAATTGGTGTCCTCCAGAGCAGCTCTGGTCTGAGATGATCCCCCAGATCTGTCCTTAAAACCCTCCCCAGGGGCTTCACTGATGCTCTGGATGACTGAAGGGTGATGAAGGGAATTGTCTTGCTCTGCAAACTCTTCCTTTCCTCCCCACCCTCTGAAAACACCAGATTTGTGATGCCTTCACAACAGCTCAGAGCTCAGCATTCCACCAACCTCCCCTGGGACGTGTGGAATCACTGAGTTCACCCCCTGGGTTCAGATCCAGAGGTTGTTGCTGTGGCACAGCTGGGGTGTGGATGTCATTCCCATCTTTTGGAGAACCATGTCTTGGGGAAGGGCAGCAGGACGAGCTTTAGGGGTGGTTTGAAGCCACAGACAGAGTTTGGTTTCCTCTGTGAAAGCTGTGATATCCCAGAAGTGTCACCCGAGGAGACCCTGCTCCTCTTCGGGGTTTGGATTCCTAAACTCCTCAATTTAAATGCAAATTTGCAGCCATTTGATTATTCTGGAGCAGCTTTCAGAGGGTGAACAGCCTGTAATCCACCCAACAACCCTCCCTCCTCCTCCCCCTTTCACCCCCATTCCAAACCTCTCTCATCACCTCCCTGAAAGCTTTTTAATCGACCTGGACTGGCACAATCTGCTTTGGAATAACATTTGGGAAGTGCTTTGCATGGTAAAGGCTCCTCTCAGCCTGAAATGTTCCTACTCTGGTGGAATCAGGAAGGGGTTTGATTCTTCTTGACATCCTGGGAGTGTGTAGCCAGAATATTTCTCACTGGGAGGCTTGTAATTGTCTGACTTTTGAATTCCTTGTAGGAAAAGGGAAGGGAAAGCAGGAATAGGTGTGCTAGTTTTGCCCCTGGGAAGCTTGTCCTGGCTGGGATCTCCATCCTGGGATGTCTTCCAGGATGAATCATGGAATGGTTTGGGTTGGAAGGGACCTTAAAGACCATCTCATTCCACCCCCCCTGCCGTGGTCAGGGACACCTTCCACTAGACCTGGTTGCTCCAACCTGGCCTTGGATACTTCCAGGGATCCAGGGGCAGCCACAGCTTCTCTGGGAATTCCATCCCAGCCCCTCCCCACCCTCCCAGGGAAGAATTTCTTCCTCAAAGATCCTTGATTTTGCGTAGTGAGAGCACAGATCCCATCAGGAATTCCCAGATCCTTCTGCAACAACCCACCACCACCACCACTGCCGTGCCCCTCAAATTGCTCAAATTAACATTTAACTCTTAATCCAGCCCATTAGAGTCTTGAGCATCCTCTTGGAGCAAACCCCACTCCCAGCTCTCCCTTCCTGCCCTCAGGAGTTTGGATGGAAGGAAAGTCCTTTGGATGTGGTTCCTTGGCACCAAGAACATGAAAACTCTACTTAATTCTCATTTCACACTCCCGACCAGCTTGGGTTAGTTTTGGAATCATTGCTGAGGGTTCTTAAACCTGTCATTGGCTCCTGCTTGATTCATTTAGTTCAGTAATAAAAACTAATTACTTGTGTAAACAACAAGGCCACAACAAAGCCGTGGCTGTAATTCTCCTCCAGCTGCCCCTGTCTGTGTCCAGGAACCCCAAATCTGCTGGAATCTGCACCAGAATGGAATCAGGGAGTGTCACAGTGTCCTAGTTAGAACAGCTGGGACCAGTTCAGCACTGGGTGGGTGTAACCCAAAACTGGATATTCCAGAGCCTTCCATGCCATTGCCCAGAAACTGTTCTCAATGAACCATTTCCACCCTCTGCCCAGAGCAGCCCTGACCCCTCAGGCTGCAAACTGGGTGTTCAGAGGCCTGGGAGACAGGAGGGTGCTCCTGTGCTCACACCAGTGTGGAACTGGGAGACAGGAGGGGGCTCCTGTGCTCACACCAGTGTGGAACTGGGAGATAGGAGGGTGCTCCTGTGCTCACACCAGTGTGGAACTGGGAGACAGGAGGGTGCTCCTGTGCTCACCCCAGTGTGGAACTGGGAGATAGGAGGGTGCTCCTGTGCTCACACCAGTGTGGAACTGGGAGATAGGAGGGTGCTCCTGTGCTCACACCAGTGTGGAACTGGGAGACAGGAGGGTGCTCCTGTGCTCACACCAGTGTGGAACTGGGAGATAGGAGGGGGCTCCTGTGCTCACCCCCAGTGTGGAACTCCCCACCCTGAGGGAGGTGCTGGGCATTCCTGCCTGAACTGGAGGATATATATAATCTTGGGGTCTTGGGACTTTTTTAACCACTCCTGGGATCCAGAGACTGTGACCACCACTCTCAACCATACTGTACCACCACTCTTGCCCAGACTGCACCATCACTCTCACCAACAGGTTTTTCCCCTCTCCTTTTCCTTTGGACTCAGGGGGCCCAACAAACACCACTCTGTTCATGCCCCAGGGTGCTGGGTTATACATTTGGGTTTTGGGGGTTAAAACCAACTGTTTGTCTGTATAATCGTATTTATTGTATTATTTTATTAAATTGTTGTTCTGACTTCTAATCTCTCCTTTGAGTTGAGTTCATTTCCCCTGCCAGTTTACCTTTAAACCAGCACACTTTTCCACACTTCCACTTGAAGTTTCTTAATTTCTAAGTTGTAATCTTGTTAAACTAAGACAGGGAGTGATGAAGTTGAGCAAAGAACATGAATCCACTTCCCTCTGTGTGTTTTAAACTCAAGTTGTTTCTCTTTAAGCCCTAATTTTGTCTTACTGATCTCACAGACCACCGGGTGCTATGGAAACCCCAGTTCACACACTGGTGGAGCTGCAGGCAATTAACTCCCTTTAATTCTCGTTTTCTGGGGGTATTTTTGACCTGTGCATTAAGCAAACATTTATGCAAAATGCCGTGGAATCCATAAATGTTAATTAAGCTGAAGTGGTGCCTTTGCCAGAGCAGATCAGCACATTGATGGTTTCAGTCAACTCTGCAAAACCCACCGGGACACAGAAAACCCCCAACCAATGCCAAGGTTTTGCTTTTTGGGGGTCACCCACCAGGCAGCTCCTGATTTGGGGGGGCTTCGTGTCAAGGTGCAGGTGGAGGGACAAACCAAGGCAGGAGGAATTTGGATTTTCTTGTTCCTGAGGGGTGTTTTTGAGAACCATTAAGCTCGTTCTCACCATTTTATTGTGGGTGGGTGTCCAGGTGTGGTCGGGACAGGTCTGAATCCTTCTGGGAAAGGTCGTGTTGGAGTTGATTCTGGTGGGTTGACCCTGGTTGGACTCCAGGTGCCCACTGTGGCAGGATAGTCCCCCTCTGAGCAGACTCAAGATGCAATCAAGCTATTAATCAAGCTATTAATCAAGCTATCATGCAAGATGAACTGCTGGAGCCAGGGTGTTGTCTCGGTGTTAACTCTGCCACAACCATCCTGGTTCATAAACTTTGAACACACCCCCTGCTTTTTGAAGCCTGGTTTGGCAGCTGAGCTGAGAGCTGGCCTGGAAAGGTGGGACTGGCACTCAATCCCTCTAAAAATCCAGTCCCCTCTCATGCAGTCGGGTTCCTCTGACATAACCCTTCTTGGGGGGGTGTGTAGAGATTCCTCCTTTGGCTGGGGACACCCTCCAAGGTCACTCCTCGAGGCTGAGAGCAGAGATCTCCCCATGAGTGTTGGTCTGGGGGAGTTACATCAGATCTCTACTTAATAATTATTAATTTTTGCTAGGTTTCATATAACTGCTTCAATAATTGCTTTGTTACAGTGCACTATACTCCTTTATGCTATATTATACTCTGTTAGTGGGTTTTTAGTGTTTATATTGCTTTAGTGTTTATGTTGTGTAGTAAATAGTTCTGATTAAGGTTTTTTTCTCTCTGATCATTTGTATAAAATAAATTATTCATTTTATATAAATATTCTCGTGTTGCTATCATTAAAATCTGTGGGACAAAGTGGTTTTTAAGACCTCTATAATTCCTTTGAATTTAAACCTTAACACAGGTTAACACTTAACAGTCTTAAATTTTTAACACTTAACACAGTCCGAGGCTACGATAGGATTCAGCCACACCCAAACCTTTCCCTGACAAGGAGTTTAGAAAGCAAGGGAGTCCTTCCTGCACCTCGAGACTCACTGGCAAGGCTTTGTTTTTTAAAACTTTGTCTAAGCCTTCCCGTGACACCCACCAAAGCTCTGTCAGTGCCCTCTGCAACTGGACAGGGGAGAGAAAACACAATGTAGGGGAGAGAAAACACAATGAAGGGGAGAGAAAATGCAATGAAGGCTTGCTTGGTTGAGATAAGGACCAGGACAGATCCCTCATCAATCGCTGTCGGGGCAAAACAGACTCGACTTGGGGATATTAATTGAATTTATGACCCACGGAATCAGAGCAGGATGATGACAAGTGAAATAAATCCTAAAAACGCTTTCCCCCACCCCTCCCTCCTTCCTGAGCTCTCCCTCCTTCTCAGAGGAGCAGGGAGAGGTAATGGGGGTCACGGTCAGTTCGTGTTGTTCCTACTGTTGCTCGGGGAGAGGAGTCAGAGTCCTTCCCCTGCTCCAGGGCGGACACAGTTCTCCAGCAAGTTCTCCAATGGGAGTCCATCCCATGGGCAACAGTCCTCCAGGAACTGCTGCAACACAGGTCACTCTTCCATGGGGTCAGTCCTTCAGGAGCTGCTCCAGGTCCTTCCATGGGGTCACTCCTTCAGGAGCTGCTCCAGGTCCTTCCATGGGGTCACTCCTTCAGGAACTGCTCCAGGTCCTTCCATGGGGTCAGTCCTTCAGGAACTGCTCCAGGTCCTTCCATGGGGTCAGTCCGTCAGGAGCTGCTCCAGGTCCTTCCATGGGGTCAGTCCTTCAGGAGCTGCTCCAGGTCCTTCCATGGGGTCAGTCCTTCAGGAACTGCTCCAGGTCCTTCCATGGGGTCAGTCCTTCAGGAACTGCTCCAGGTCCTTCCATGGGGTCAGTCCTTCAGGAGCTGCTCCAGGTCCTTCCATGGGGTCAGTCCTTCAGGAGCTGCTCCAATGTGGTCCCCCAAAGGGCCACAGGTCCTACCAGGGCCCTGCTCCAGGATGGGCTTCCCAGGGGGTCACAGCCTGTCTGGGGCATCCCCCTGCTCCAGGTGGGCTCCTCCAGGGCTGCAGGGGGATCTCTGCACCCCTCTGGCCCTCCAGGGGAATTCCAGCCTGGAAAGGGGAGCCAATGTTGGCTGCTCCATCAAGGAAGGGGACTGGATGGTCCTTAAATTCCCACTTGCTCTCCCAAAAGCATGGGAAGGGCTTGGGAAACCAAGGGCCGTGGTGTCTCAGTGCCTGCCCCGAAGGCATTTGGGAATTCCAGCTTGGAAAGGGGAGCCAATCCCATTGGCTGCTCCATCAAGGAGGGGGGTTGGGCAGGGGGCTGGATGCTCCTGAAATTCCCACTTGCTCTCCCAGCAGTGTGTGGAGGCCTCGGAAAGCCAAGGGCTGTGATGTCTCAGTGCCTGCCCCAGTGGGATTTGGGAATTCCAGCCCGGAAAGGGGATGGAGCAGTGGGATTTGGGAATTCCAGCCCGGAAAGGGGAGCCCATCCCCTTGGCTATTCCTCAAGAACGTGGTTCCAGGGCGGCCCCAGGGACTGGGTGGAAGTTGGAGGCGGATGCAGAGCTGGAGTCGCTCGTCTGAGGGGTCCCAAGTGCCACCTGAGTTCCAGGAGCCACCTCAGACTTTCCCAGGATTTTGGAATCAGTGACTGGAGCACCTGGAACGGGGTGAAACAACCCCAACAAGCCCTGTCTGCAAAGCCATCAGTGGTGGGATGACGGGGGGGTTGGGGTGGAATTGTCCTGCTTTTGGGATGGAATTATCCTAAAACCAGTTGGACTCATTAATCCCAGAGTTAAACATCCTGAGAATGAGGTGAAAATGTGAAGATATGGGAAAATATCCTTATCTAAAAATGATAAGGACCTGTCTGACAGTCCATCAGATAGATATGATTTTATACTATATAATATAATTTATATATTTATAAATATATAAATTTATATAAAGCTATATATTTATATATTACATATATTTTATATATTATGTTTTTATATATAATATATATTTTACATATATATATAAAAGTCCAGTCCCACTTTCAAACAGCAGATTAAGTCCATCATATATATATGATTTTATACCATATAACATGTACTTTATATGATAAAAGTTCAGTCTCTCAAACAGCAGGTTTAATCCATCATATATATATGATTTTATTCTATATAATATATATATACTGGTAGTTTTAACTTCTAGACTGGGTAATAAATAATCCTGATTAAGATCTTTTTGTCTAATCATTTATCATAACAAATAATTTGTTTCATATTATTCATATTTATATAAATTTATTATATTATATAATGATGATTGTATTATTTTAGTATATCAATTTATATAAGTTGTTTCATACAAAATTTAATTTGTTA
Source organism: Pipra filicauda (assembly GCF_003945595.2). Classification (NCBI taxonomy): domain Eukaryota; kingdom Metazoa; phylum Chordata; class Aves; order Passeriformes; family Pipridae; genus Pipra; species Pipra filicauda. The sequence goes on along the minus strand of NW_024103489.1, from coordinate 38,965 downwards.
TCAAAAATTAAAATTTAATTTCATATATTTGATTTATTTCTGTAATATTTAAAATATTTATAGTAATTTTATTTATATAATCACAAATATTTTTATTTATAATATTTAGTATATTTAGATTTTAAATTTTTATATTATTATATTTCATTTATTGATTTATATTATTATTCCCTTAGACTTAAATCATGGAGTAAGTCTGGGGCTAAGATTGGGACCAGCTCCCTAGACTCCTCTGGGATGAGTCATGGGGGGATTTTGGGGTTGGGGGAGGGTTTGGGGTCCTTTTTTGCACCTCGTGACTCAATGGAAGCCTCTCTAATAAACTTGGTGTGAAGCTCCCACTCCCCCCAGACGGTTGAGCCCAGCCCAGTGATGTTAAACCCAGCCCAGCAACACTGAGCTCAGACCAGTGACATCGAGCCCAGTTCATCAGCAAATTTGCAGATGACACCAAGCTGGGGGGAGTGTGGATCAGCTGGAGGGCAGGAGGGCTCTGCAGAGGGACCTGGCCAGGCTGGATCCATGGGCTGATTCCAACGGGCTGAGGTTCAACCAGGTCAAGGGCCGGGTCCTGCCCTTTGGCCACAACAACCCCCGGCAGCCCCACGGGCTGGGCCAGAGTGGGGGGACAGAAAGGGCCCTGGGGGGACTGACTGACAGCAGCTGAACAGGAGCCAGGGGGGCCCAGGGGGGCAAGAGGCCAATGGAGCCTGGCCTGGCTCAGGAATAGTGTGGCAGCAGGAGCAGGGCAGGGATTGTGCCCCTGCCCTGGGCACTGGGGAGGCCACCCCTGGAGTGCTGTGCCCAGCTCTGGGCCCTCAGGTTGGGAAGGATGTGGAGGGGCTGGAGCAGGGCCAGAGAAGGGCAACGAGGCTGGGGAAGGGACTGGAGCACAAGTGCTGGGAGGAGAGGCTGAGGGAGCTGGGGGGGCTCAGCCTGGACAGGAGGAGGCTCAGGGGAGACCTCCTCACTCTCTGCAACTCCCTGCCAGGAGGGGGGAGCCGGGGGGGGTTGGTCTCTTTTCCCAGGCAACCATCAGCAAGACAAGAGGGCTGGGTCTGCAGCTGTGCCAGGGGAGGGTTAGGTTGGAGATCAGGAAGAATTTCTTTGCAGAGAGGGTGCTCAGCCATTGGAATGGGCTGCCCAGGGAAGGGGGGGATTCTCCATCCCTGGAGGTTTTTAAGGTGAGACTGGATGTGGCATCAGTGCCATGGGCTGGGAACCACGGCGGGGTTGGATCAAGGGTTGGACTGGATGATCTCGGAGGTCCCTTCCAACCCAGCTGATTCTGTGATTCTGTGATTCTATGATTCTATGATTCAGTGACACTGAGCCCAGTCCAGTGATGTTGAGCCCAGTCCCAGCTTTGTGGATGAATTGTGGGGGTTGTCCTTTTCCTTGCTTTAGTGGTGACATTCCAGAGCAAACCCCTCACCCCAAAGATTCCCCTAACCCACCCTCTGCCTCCCACCCCTTTCTTTCCTTCCTAATTTCACCTCCTCCACCTTCCCCTTCTCCTCCCACTCCCCCCACCCCCCCGTTGTCCCCTGTCCCCAGTTAACCTCTGGCAACAACAAAGTCTCACCAGAGAAACATTTATTTGTGAAAATCCACATGGACAAACCCGACAAGAGACAGAGATTTTGGGACCTTTTTCTCCATGGAGATGCTACAATGGGAAGAAATTCCCCCCAAACCTCCTTCCAGCTGACTCCACAGAGCAAATTCCAACCTCCTGAGGGACCTCACAGCCCATCCTGTCCTCTCACAACCCTCCTGTATCACTTTATAGGATCAGGAGCCCTTTTGGGATGGAAATTTGAATTGCACAGGCCCAGGATCACTTTTGGGATGGAAAGTTTAAGCTGCACAGGCTCAGGATCTGTTTTGGGATGGAAAGTTTAAGCTGCACAGGATTAGGATTTCTTTTGGGATGAAAATTTGAAGTTGCACAGGAGCCCGTTTGGGATGGAAATTTTAGGTTGTACAGGATCAGGATCCCTTTTGAGATGGAAAATTTTAAGGGCAGAGACATCCCAGAGTGGTCCCTCCCCCTCAGCTGCTCTGGGGTCTCCCTGTCCCTCTCCTGGACCATTTTATCCATGACTGTGATTTCTCTTCCAGCAGAGATGGGATTTTGGGTGGATAAAGCACAGCAAAAGGGTCTATTTGCATGTTAAACTTTACATTATTGGGACTGGATTAATTATTCAGCTGGAAACAGGTTTTTTGGGGTAGGATGGGAGATTTATGACAAATCCCAGAATGAAGGAATCACTTTGGATCAATTCCTGAAGGCTGAAAGGTTGGGTTTATTTAAATAATTATTATTATTTCAATAGCAAATAAAATCCAGGGGCTCCTGGGCTGGGCTTTGGGGTTGTGCAACCTCATAGGAGGGCTCTGGCAAGGACACAGCAAGATAAAACCACCCGAAATCCATGTCATCCCTGTGGAAAAGCTCTGTAAACAACGGATACTCCACTTCCACCTCCGCTGGCAGATGGGGAGGGGCAGCAAAATAAAAATAAGAATAAAGGGGTGGGTGGGGCAGGTTTTTTCTGTATCCACCGGCAATCCTGTGACTGATTCCAAACAATGGGAATCTGTGCTTGGCTTCCAGTCCCAAAGCTGCCGGATTTCTCTGACAAAACACCCAAACAGGCTGTTGGTTGGGGTTTGCTGGTGGGGGGTGGAAGGTTACACCTGAAATGGGCTGGAAATGTTGTGTTTTGGAGCAGCTGAGCTGGGGATGGGGATTTGCTGCTCTGTGTTCCTGATAAGCGGGAAGAGCAATGCCAGGATGCAAGGCTGAGCTTATAATCAATGACTTAGGTGGCTTTACACTGGAATTTGGGGTTTAGAGCTCCTCCCTGCAGTGGTTTTGGCTTGGAGTCTGTTGGAACTGGACTCAGCAGCTCCCCTCGTGAGGATGGGAGTTCTATTGGGCTCCAAGGAGGCCATGGCAGAGGGATCTGGGCAGCCCTGAGTCTCTCCAGTCTCTCCAGTCTCTCTGCATTTGGAAGTGCCAGGAAAGAGCCAAAGAAACTCTCTGGCTTTGCAGCTGAATTTCAAATGAGAGATCTGCCAACTAACCAGGGACAGGGGCTCAATAAAGCTGGGAAAGCCTCTGGACTGAGCTGAGGGGTTCAAGAGGAGAGGTGGAAACAGAGCAGAGACCGTACGTCTGGGAAGGGGCATCTGGTTTTAGGCTTTTCAGTCTTCACAAGACTTTTTTGTGGTTTTTTTCATGCCCAGAACATCCCAAGGGTGGTGAAAACATTGCCTGGTGATGTTCCAAGGGTTGGAACCAGGCTGGGAGAGCTGGAGGTGTTCACCTGGAGCAGGGAAGGCTCCAGGGAGACCTGAGAGCCCCTTCCAGGGCCTGAAGGGGCTCCAGGAGAGCTGGAGAGGGACTTGGGACAAGGGATGGAGGGACAGGACACAGGGAATGGCTTCCCACTGCCAGAGGGCAGGGATAGATGGGATATTGGGAAGGAATCCTTCCCTATGAGGGTGGGAAGGGGCTGGGACGGAATTCCCAGAGAAGCTGTGGCTGCCCCTGGATCCCTGGAAGTGTCCAAGGCCAGGCTGGAGCAACCTGGGCTAGTGGAAGGTGTCTCTGCCCATGGCAGGGGGTGGAATGGGATGAGCTTTGAGGTCCCTTCCAACCCAAACCATTCTATGTTTGTCACATGAGTGGACATGGACCAAACATCCCATCTTGGGATGGCCAAGATCCTAAACGTGAAAAGATCCTTGTCCCTGTTCCTGCCTCCCCCAGCAAATAACCTGGCACTTGGAGGGGAGAAAGGAAGACCAGGTTTGGGTGTTGTACCCATTTACACACAACAGTTTGGTTTTCTTACATTGATCACCAGCTCTTGGACGATCCCCTGACACATTCCCATCATCCTGGTCAGGCTCCACTGGGATCATCAACACTATTTACAACAGGTGGGAATTTCCCCCACTTTATTTCAAGAGTTACAAGATGCCCAAGAAGCATTTCAGGCTGTAAACTGTCTGTTTGAATTGAATCTCCCCTCACTCCCTGGGGTTATCCCACGTCTCAAGCTGAGCCTTGCCTGTGAGAAGACACTGTCATTGCTTTGCCCTTCTCATGATCATCTCAAAGATCATCCTTGGGGCATAAAACACAGAGGCCAAAAGGGCAGCGTGGTTATAAATATCTAAATATACACATATAGAGAGATATTTATGGTTTTTTTCCATAAATTCTGACTTCTGGAGGCTCAAAAACCGACACAAACTCTCCTGTGAGGGGTTTGAGCCAATCTCCCCTTGCTTTATTCACCTTTCTGGAGCACGTGGAGATATTTGGTGTCATTAAATTGTGAGTTTGGGTTGGCAGCTGGAAATAAATCAGATTTTGGCTCTGGTTTGTAGCACCTTCTCAGGTATTGGCTCCTATGGACTGGGTGGGAAGGGTTTCCTTGTCCATCCCTGGAGTTAAACCCTTGGAATCTTCAACTGCCGCCCCTGGGACTGGTGGGGTTATGGAAAACCAACCCCCCAGGCAGGGTCCTGCCATTCCCCTTCTCCAGGATCCCGGAGTTTGGGAGGCAGAGACACGGGAATGTGTCCTAAAGCGACAAGGATTAAGAATTTAAGGAGGAAAAGTGTATTCCAGGGTGTGTCCAGAGCATATTGTGGTTGGGAAGAGGGTGGAAGAGCTCTTCCTCTAAGGGCACTTGGCAGGATTTGGGGTAAAAATGATCGTTCTTGTCAATCCCCTTTTTTGGTCCTGGATTTGCCCATTCATTGAATTTCTGCTGGAGTAATTCCTTCAATATGTGGGTGTTTATCTCCAAGAGCCGTCGGGGCTGGGATTTATCCAGGACTAGCTCTTCCAACAGCCAGTTTGGAGCCTGAGGAGTTGAAAAGCCCCAAAAGTCATTCCTTTTTTACTCCCAGAGATCTCTGGCTGCTCAGCAGGGTCTGATGTTCAGCTGTTTGAAAATAACCTTTCCTTGCCCTATGTGTGTCTCCACTGTTCATCTCTCATTCCTTCACTGAATCCATTTAGGAACCTGATTTCTACACCAAAAATGAGGGATTGGACCATCAACCAGACTGCCCCCAAACTTGTGGGTTTGTCCCCAACAAGCCACATTTGTCCACATCTCATTTTATTTGCTTTTTCCCCCCTCTGAGGGTGTGTTCATCCATTTGATGACCCTTGAGCAGGGGTCCTTGAGCAGCCCCAGGGAAAATTATCCATCTGAGCAGGACTAAAATATTCCATGTATCCACGCACACATCATAAACTTCATGTTTTCTGCAACAGAAAAAAACAAATTCCCTGATTAAATGAAATCCAGAAGGTGGAAGTAAACCATTTCACCCTCCTCTGAATAAAGAGTCTGGAAAAATCTTCATCTCCCTTCAAACCTTATTTTTCTGATGGAATCCGTTTCCAGGGTGTGAAAAACATTTCAATGTGGTCTCTCCTTTTCCAGACCTCCACAGGATTCCAGGATCTGTCCAAGGAGCGTCGCCTTGGGCTTTCTAGGAAGTCACAGTGATTGTTTTTGGCACATGTGGTTGATTGAGAGCAAGCAAAGCCTGGCTTAGGTCAGGAATCCTTTGGGAGAGCCCTGTTGGATGAGCTGTGGTTGGAGACAGAGCAGGAGACCATCCATGTGGGTGCTGGAGAAGAGCCAAGACCACATGGAAAATCCTGGATCTGACTGAAGCTCCAAATGGATGATGATTCCCAATGGATGTCCAGGCTCCTGATGCCGAAAACAACATTTTTCCTGGGTTTTGGAAATAAATATCCCCCTGGATATCCAACTGGGAGTGACAGGCAGAACGAAATTAAAGGTGGGAAGGGGGAAAGCGCAGGACAGGCTCATTTTCCAGAGGCGTGGGATGCACTGGGAGATCCTTGCTGAGAACATGGGAAGCTCCTGCCAAGTTGTAATCACAGTTTTGGAGGAAGAGCCAGCTCTGTCCCATTCCTGCACCCTCTCCACACGGGCCATGATGGAACACATGGAACTAATCCAGAGCTTTCCCTCCTGGGCTCGCCCGGGGATGGCGAGCGAGTGGGAGATGACAAAACACCACAGAAAACACCAGCACATCACAAACCAGGGCCTTGGGTGGAGCCCTGGAGCATCCCGGTGAGGGCAGGGGGGTGGTGGCACCTCAGGAGTGGCTGATGGAGCCGGGGAGCCCCTCAGGTGAGGGTGTTGGAGTAGAAGCTGAAGCTCTCGGAGACGGTTTTGGAGTCGCTGCGGGAGGAGCCGTTGGAGGTCACGTCTATGGAAAGACGCTTGGCCTTGGAGGGCTCCTCCAGCTCCTCCTCCGCCATCCCCACGGCCAGGGACACGGTGGTCTCCATCCTGCTGGCCTTGTAGACGCTGCTCTGGGTCTGCAGGTACCGGGCTGACTTCAGCTCCAGCCCCTCGTACTCGCCCGCGCTGACCGGGGGGCACCACCGGAACGCGTGTTTGAAGCCCACACGGAACCTGGGGGGGGAAATCAGGGGTGAGGGGCCTGGGGAGGGCAAAGGGGCCTCACTGGGAGTGGGGAGATAGAGCTGAGAACTGCTGAACACGACTAGAAATGCTGCTTTTTGCTAAAGGGGGGGAAATCCACCGATAAATCTCCATTTCAGAGAATCACGGGATATGCTGAGTTGGAAGGACACACAAGGATCCTGGCCCTGCACAGGACCATTCCCAAGAGTCACATCCTGTCCCTGAGAGCGTTCCCTAAATGCTCCTTGAGCTCTGGTAGCCTTGGGGTAATGGCCAAACCCTGGGGAGCCTGTTCAGTGCCCAACCACCCTCTGGGGAAGAATTTTTCCTGAGATCGAACCTAAATCTACCCTGGAACAACTCCAGGCCATTCCCTGGGTCCTGCCCCTGGTCCCCCCAGAGCAGAGCTCAGTGCCTGCCCCTCCCCTGCCCCTCACAAGGAAGTTTAGTCAGGACTGTTTTGATACCTCAAATCCCACAGGGCCTTTAGGAAAGACTTTAGGTGAGGGTTGTACCATTCCAGCATCTGCTGGAAGCAGCTCCTAATGGAGGATGGGGCAGAACCATCCCAAAAAGCTCTCCATCCATCCATCCATCCGTCCATCCATCCATCCATCCATCCATCCATCCATCCATCCATCCATCCATCCCTCCCTCCCCTTCTCCATCAGACCCCTCTGTATCTCCCACTCCTCCTGTCCCTGTCCCAACAAAGGTGTCCCTGGAAACCTGTCAGGGTTGACAACAGGTCTGTCAGAAGGAAGTAAGAAGATGGAAGACAGGAATTACAAAAATGGATTTCCTGGACTTTCTGCAAGTCACGGTGACTCAGCTCTAACCAGGTCACCATGACTAAGCATGGTCACCATGACTTGGCTATTTGACAGCCAATCCTGAAGTATATGTCTATAGAAGCACCAACTGTAGGTTAACATGTGTGTTGTGTGAAGAGTATAAATGTCTGTAATCTGCTGCAATAAAGGTCCTCCTCCTCCATCCTTCTGTCCTGACCCTGCTTTGGAAGAAGATGACTCTGTGTCGCTTTGGCCGTCTCAACTTAACAGCAACAGAGACCCACCTGTCGTTGAGGCAGCAGTAGATGATGGGGTTGTACATGGTGGAGCTCATGGCCAGCCACATGATGGCCAGGTAGACCTGCTGGATGAACTTCTGGAAGTACCACTCGGGGTGGAAGTACTGCAGGGTGAAGTAGATGTGGTAGGGCAGCCAGCACAGCGCGAAGGTGCACACCACGATGATCATCATCTTCACCACCTGGGACAGAGGGCAGGGAAACAGGGCCAGCCATCAGTCATTCCACCCACCTCTTTTGGCCCTAGAGACGTTTCCAGCTAGGAAAATCCTGGTTAAACCACCCACTTCTGTGGAGGGCACACATCTGGAGGACGCTGTGTTTCATTTTCAACAACTCTGCTCTGCACTGGGGTGGCCTCATCTCAATATTGGGGCAGTTTTGAGGCACCACAATATAAAAAAGATACATGAAGCCATTGGAGAGTGTCCAAAGGAGGCCACGAGGATAGAGAAGGGTCTGGAGGGGCCTTATGAGGAGCAGTTGAGGGCACTTGGTGTGTTCAGCTGGAGCAGAGGAGACTGAGGGGAGACCTCACTGCAGTTCCAGCTGCCTGGGCAGGGGCAGAGGAGGGGCAGGGACTGAGCTCTGCTCTGGGGGACCAGGGACAGCACCCAGGGAATGGCTGGAGCTGTGCCAGGGCAGGGTCAGGTTGGATCTCAGGCAAAGGTTCTTCCCCCAGAGGCTGGTTGGGCACTGCCCAGGCTCCCCAGGGCAGTGGGCACAGCCCCAAGGCTGCCAGAGCTCCAGGAGGGTTTGGACAACACTCTCAGGGACAGGGCGGGATTTTGGGGTGTCTCTGCAGGGCCAGGACTTGGATCCATGATCCTTGGGGGTCCCTCCCAGCTCAGCATATTCCAAGTCCTGACCTGTTCCCACCCTGATGAAGGATTTAGGGCTGGGAGCAGCTGGGATTGGACATGAGTTCTGGCTGGAGCTCCTCACCTTCCGCTTGGCCGAGACCTGCTCGTGGTAGCGGTCGGAGGAGTCCCCGGGGATCTCGCTGGCCCAGAGGGTGAGTCCCACCACGGTGTAGGCACAGCCTATGACCAGGAGGGGCAGGAAGTAGATCAGGATGGTCATGCAGAAGTGGTACCTACCAAAAAAAGTGGTCCTTGAGATGGTCCTTCACCTGCTCAGTCCTTGTCTTGCCCACTGAGATCAGAGGTAAAGTGTGGCACATGGGCAAAGAGGATTTGGCACAATTCCTGTAGATCTTGGGCTGGGAAGGACTCCCTCCTCCCACCTCAGACTGGAAAAGTCACCCTGCTTTACCCCAGGCTGGGAAGGGCTTCCTCCTCTGAGCTCAGGCTGGGAAGGACTCCCTGCTTTCACTCCAGGCTGGGAAGGACTCCCTACTTTATCCCAGACTGGGAAGGACTCCCTACTTTATCCCGGACTGGGAAAGACTCCCCTGCTTTATCCCAGGCTGGGAAGGGCTCCCTCCTTTGACCCCAGGCTGGGAAGGTCTTCCCACTTTATCCCAGGCTGGGAAGGACTCCCTGCTTTGCCCCAGGCTGTAAAGGGCTCCTTCCTTTCACCCCAGTCTGGGAAGGACTCCCTACTTTCATCCCAGCATTGGGAAGGACTCCCTAATTTATCCCAGGCTGGGAAGGGCTTCCTACTTTATTTTAGACTGGAAAGGACTCCTTGCTTTATCCCTGGAAAGGGCTTCCTACTTTCAACCCAGACTGGGAAGGTTCCCTACTTTCATCCCAGTCCTCTCCAGGTCTCTCCTGCCAGCCCCTGGCACTCTCCTGGAATGGGATGTGCTACTTCCCAAGGGAAGGATGCTGCAGCTGAGGGGAGTTTTTTACACCCCAAATTATCCCAGAGATGGATGTGGCCTCTTCTTCCACCTTTCAGCTGGAAATCCTGCCAGCAAATGTGTGTTTTGGGCATTTGAAAGATGGGAATAACAAGCTGAAGAAATAAAGGCTTTTCCTGCAGGATAGAATGCAGCTCACCTAAATCCTGGTCCACCAGGGGTTAAGCCAGGCTCAGGTGGCACTGAGAATAACCCCAGTCCCCCAGAAAACCCAAACTCTTGTCAGGGAGGTTTATTAAAACTTTTCAGTGAATTCAGCAGCTGAGCCAGTTCTCCAGGCTGGGAGAACTCTCCAGGAAAGGGCAGGATCCTTGAGTGTGTTTATAACATGCATAAATAAATCCAAACCCCAACGAGAGACTCGAGATTAAACTCACCACAGGCTGGGGGCTGTTTTGTTGGGGGTTGGTGGAGCTGTGGCAGGTTCAGTAGGAATTCAGTGGGAATTCAGTGAGGATTTAGGTTAAATAAAGGGGGTTAAACAGGAATAAAATCATGCTGGTTTTCCCAAACAGAACGGGGGTGGACACTTTGACCTTGCAGGTTCCTTCCCACCCCCAGAGCTTGCAGAAACCTCTCTGTCCTGTGGGAAGTCAAGTTCTAGTGGGACAGAAACAGGGCTGGCACCAGCTTGAAAATCGTCCTAAATACTGCCAGGTCAGAGGGAATTTCATTCATAAGCTTTGGGGTCTTTACTTTGATTTTTGGGGCTGGAATGGAAGGTGCTGCATCTTTTGGAGGCCGTTCAGGCCCTGGACCACCCTCAGCTCTTGTCCTCCCTTTATTTGATTGAATAATATCCCCAAAGTTAAAATGAATGGATCAGGCTCCTGCCTGGTGCAATTCCCACAGGGAATGGGGCTGGCCACGCCATCTCCTCCTTGTTTAGTACCTGCAATCTCATTTGGCCTTCTCCTCCCCCAGCCCTAATCACATTTGGGATGGATTTTGTGGGGCTGTTTTCCATTTTGCTAATTAAAGAGGCGTCTCTGTGGCTCCACGAGGAGGGTTTTGTTGTGGTTCCCATGTAAGGCAGGATCTTAAAGCAGCTGCAAACAGCTCCAAGTTCTGCAGAAATTCCTCCTCAGAGGAGCTGGGAGACAACAAAAGCAAGGCAGACTCTTTTTCCAGAGCTGCCTGGGCACGGCCAGGGATCCCAGAGAGCCCTTGGAGACTTTTTTCTGTGGAAAACCAGCCTCCCTGTGGAACTACTTGTGTGTTATTCTGCCTGCAAGGATTGCAGGATCAGAGCACTCAGAGAAACCTGGGGTTTGTAATTTAAGGGATTTAAGGTCTTGTGTGGGATGGAGAAGCCTGGAGGAGTTTTGGGATGCCAGAGGATGGAGCTGCCTCGCAAAGCCCAGATCTGTTGCCATATAAAGGATATCCCTGTGGGCTCTGATCTTCCGGAGAAACAGCAACTGGGGGGGAATTTCCCTTCCCTTTCCAAGCAGAAGTGGCAGCTGATAAGATTGGAATAGACTAGCCATCCATTTGGGAACAAAAGAGAGAGAGGGGATCGATGGCACAATCGAATCCGCTGCAATTGTCAGCTCCTGCTGCAGACACTCCTTGTGCCGAGGCTTCCCCTCCACCAACAAGGACATTTTCCCAGTGAAAAATCCCATCCCAGCCTCTGACACCTTCTGCATCCTGAGGATGGACTGTCCAGGCTCCACTCCCCAAGAGAAACCCCCTGGAGTGAGGAGAAACCTCTCGTTTTCTCCCTCAGGAGCTGAAAAAATGATGTCATTTTTCATCACGGCGTCACAAGCAAAGCAGCTGCCACTGCTGCCTTCCCAAAATAACCTTTCCAAGGCCATGGAGCAGGAGAGGAGGGCTCACAGTGCTCCAAACACCTGTCCCTGCCGTTATTTTGGGGCAGGAAAATCCCTTCTCGAGCTCTGCTGGGCTTTGCATAGGAGGGTCCGTGAGGTTCGATGCTGCTGGAGCTGCAAGTTCCTTTCAATCCTCAA
>NW_024103489.1:0-25811 GCF_003945595.2 Pipra filicauda | reverse complement strand
ATCCCTGTGGGAAGGCCAGCAGGAATGCCAGGAGCCAGATGACCCCGATGACCACCTTGGTGGCCGAGGCTGAGAGCCGAGGGCGCAGAGGGTGGATGATGGCCATGTACCTGCACGGGGGGAAAAGGGGCAGTCAGGGCTGGAAACGGGCAAATCAAGGCTGGAAAAACCCAATATCGCAGATTTTGGGGCTGCTTTGGGCCATTCCTGTGTGTGGGTTGTACTTTGACAGCCCCTAAATACACCCTGGAAGCCCCTCACACAGCACAATAATCCCATTGTGGAGGATTCCCGGTTTTACCCTGGAGATCTAATTCCTGACTGAGGCAATAGTTGACTTTTACCTGAGGAACAGCTTCACTGACACAATAAAGGCCAATTTATCCAGAACCCACCGTCTGGCAGCGACAGCTTTGGTCGTTCTCCCCCAACACAAAATCCTGGCTCTGTGGTAGATCCCAGTGCAGGGTGGGAAACAGGGAAATCAAGGCTGGAAACAGGGAAATCAAGGCTGGAAACAGGGAAATCAAGGCTGGAAAAGGGGAAATCAAAGCTGGAAAACCCCAATATTGTTGCTTTTGGGGCTGGTTGAGGTTGTCCTTGTGTGGGGGTCCTACTTTGACGGCCCCTAAATTCATCCTGGGAGCCCCTCATGCCATGAAACCCAACCAGCATCGGATAATCTCGTTGTGGAGGATTCCCAGTGTTTTACCCTGAGGATTTGAATCCTGATGGGAACAATAATTGACTTTTAGCTGAAAAACAGCTTCAGTGACACAACCAATTTGTCAAGAACCCACCATCTGGCAGCAACAGCTTTGGTCGTTCTCCCCACCCACAAAATCCTGTGGATCCCAGTGCCAAGAATTCCAGGAGGAAAGCCAGAAATGAGAGCTCTGGAGCAGCGTGGGATGAGGGATCTGAGATGCCACCAGGCTCGGAGGCTCTTCCCTCGGACCATCAGTCATCCAGGGTGAGCAAAGCTCCCGTGGTGATGTGGCAGATTGAATTTAAACCTCTGCAAATCCGGTTTTTCAGGAGCCAGGAGCACTGGGAAGATGAAGTGAGAACGCGGCAGATTTTTTATTCCCTCCCTGCTCCACGTCAAGCTTTGGGAAGAGGAGGAACTTTACATCACTCCACATGTGTCACTGCAGGCTCTGCTCCTCCTTCATCCCTTCTCCTGCCTCAGAATGAAGGGATTTGCCTTTGAATTTTTCCGTAAATTCTCCCTGTGTTGTATTTTTTGGGTGGCAGAGACTTAGGGATTAATATATGAATTATATAAATAGGAGGTGGTGGCCTCAGCTCTTTCTCTGTCCCAAAACTTATCACCCTAATCCAGGTGGAAATCCAGCTGACTCACATGGTAATTATTCCTCAAAAACCTGTTTGGTGCTGGAAGCTGGATGGAAAAAGCCAAAGGTCTCCCAGGTTCTGCCCCCACATTTCTCGTTTCCCCTTGTTGGACTGGGATCAAATTCCCAGGAGGATTCATCTCCTTCCTCTTCCTCATCCTTCCAATGGCTTGTGTTGGCTGAGCCCCCCTAGTTAGTGGGTTTTGGGGGGGTTTGGGTGGGTTTTCTCATGGGGTTCAGAGCAGGGAACCCAAGAAGGTGCCAAAAAACCCAAGTCTGCTGCTCAGACTCAACCCAATGGTTCAACTCAAGTAAGAGAACAATGGAAAGCGAGGATTTTCCACAAAAATTGTGTGTTTTCCTTTGAAATCTTGCTTGGAGAAACACCCCAGGCTGAGACCTCCAGAAGGCAAAGCCAGGGCTTGAGTGCAACCAGCCAGGAAAGCTCCAACACCTCCAACCTTGGGCCTGCCAGTGATTTTTTAGCACTTTTCTAACAAATTTAAATCACTTTGCAGCTGGAGGAGCCCTTGTGGTTGATAACACCCCCAAAAAATTGCTGTGAGGGTGAAATAAACCCAAAAGCACCACGTGGAGACCTTCCCAACCAACTACAGCTCTGTCTCATGGGGGAAGGAGATGGAAAAACTCCTCCAACCTTGCTGGCATTGCAAGGACAGGGTCAGGGAGGCAGGAGGGAGCAAATTAGGGGTGTTTGGGGGAAAATCGGCCCTAAATCCTATTTTTCAGTGGCAATTCTCAATCCATCAGTGCTGAGCTTGGAAATATTCCCTTTGAGATGCTCTGGGTTTAAATCCATCAGGATTAAAACCAGGAATAACAACAGTTCTCCCAGACAGGGAATTAAAAAGGGTGATGGAAAGGCTGCTTGGAAAAGCTGGAATTACAGCCCGTAAAAATCCTGGAGATCGATGGAAATGGACAAACATCCTGAAAATAATTAGGCTATCATTTCATATCACAATATTGGATAATTATGTAATAATTGTATCACTAAAGAAAATTGTCCCAACATTTCAATAACCACATTTTCCCTTTTTTTTTCTTTTTTTTTCCCCCCTCTCCTTGAAAAGAACTTTTGATGTAAAATCAAACCATGGAAAGGGAGGGAATGTGGTTTTGTGGCCACCACAGCTCAGATGAGTTGCCATCCTGCTTATTTGGGGGTGGAAAAGCATCAATTAGGGGAGAAAACCACCTTTTTTTTGCTTCTCTCAGCTCTGGGTCCATCAAATAACTCCCATTTCCTTGCAGACCAGTTGGACTGTCCGTGTTTTTCTATGCATTTAATCAGATGTCTTGGAATTTTGGGGTCTTGAGGGGGTTTTTTTGAGGAGTTTTCAGAGAGGTTTTGGCCAATCTTTTGTTGCCTCCAGGACACAGGTCCCAAAAAGCCACTTTGCTTTCCTGCAGTTCCACTCAGTTTTGAGCCAAAGCCTCTCCAAAGCATTTCTAGGGCAGTTTTTTGGGATAACCCAAAATAAATCCTTCCTCCCACTCAGTCCTCTGCTTGGGTACCTCCAGCTCATCTCCCTCCACGTGACTTCATCTCCCAGGTGAGGCTGAAGAAGCTGCTGCAGTCAAAGCTCCAACAATTAACTCCTTGGCAGGGAAGAAGTCACGTCAATCATGATTTGCCTTCCAGCAGAAAAACTCCTTCCCAATCTATTTATTCTCTATTAATACCAACAGGGTGGCATTTCAATGGAAATCAGGATGAAGCTGCAGAGCCCTGCTGTGTCTGCAAGGGTCTGGTGGGTGTTGACGCCCAGGCAGGGGTTTGAGGGGCACAAAAAGCATGGATTTCACAGAATTTCATGGAATATTCTGAGCTGGGAGGGACCCACGAGGAGCATCAAGTCCAACTCCGAAATGAGTGGATCAAACCCACAACCTTGGTGTTCCCAGCACCAGCTCTGACCAGCTGGCTCATCTCAGGGTCATTTTGGAGCTCATGTACTGGGAAGTCACTGCTTTCCTTGGCTGGGCCATGCCGGTGAAAATGGGGGTCCCAAAAATCAGGATAATGAGTTTTTTACCTCATATTCCTCCTCACAAAGTGCCTCAGTGCCCCTTGCTCTGCCCCTCTCCCCAAGGTGCTCAGTCCCATTAGAGAGATTTCAGAGGATCACGGAACCATGGAGTGGGAAGGGACTCACAGGGACCATGGAGTCCAACCCATCCTGCACAGGACACCCCAAAAACCCCACCCTGATGTCCCTGAATTATCCAAATTTTGTCCAAATTGAATTGTCCAAATTGGGGCCATGACCAAACCTGTTCCAGTGCCCCACCACCCTCTAAGCTTTTTCCTTTGCCATCCAAGAGGAGGGTTTTCCCATCCACAAATAAATCAAGTGTGGCTGGGGACGGTTGTTCATGGGCCATGAGGAAGAGGAGCAGGTGACCATCCTGCCCTCGCTGCTGGGACAGGTGACAAAGCAGTTGGAGCCTTCACATCCCAAGTTATCCCAGGGAACTGGGTCTTTGTTGAGGATTTAGGGCAGATTTCGTGTGTTAGGGAAGGTTTTGTTCCCTGTGCAGGAAGTTCACAGCCTAACACCAGGAATGGGGTTGTTTGTTGCAGAAGAGTTTGGGTTGGGAGGATTTTACAGAATGATGGAGTGGTTTGGGCTGGAAGGGACTTCAAAGATCGTCCAGTTCCAACAGATTAACCAATTCCAAGAGATCAACCAGTTTCACCAGATCAACCAGTTCCAAGAGATTACCCAGTTCCAACGGATCATCCAGTTCCAACACATTAACCAGTTCCAACTGAATTTAATGCCTGTTGTTCCTCAAAACCAAACCATGTGCTCTTGCTCTTGCTCTCGGGTGGCAGCACCACATTCAGGTGCCAACCAGCATTCCCAGTTCCCCCCAGGAGAGCCCTGATGCCCCAATTTCCACCCATCTGCCTTTTCTTGCACCTTCTCAACATTCCAACCCCGCCACGGTTCATGGTCTTGGCACTAAACCCCACAGCTAAACCACCCCACAAGAGCCAGAGGCTCTTCCCTGATGTTGGTGATGCCATTTGCTGGTGGTTGAACATTTCCTTTTGTTTTGGGGGGGTTGCCATGGTGACACAGGAGCAAGTTGGGGCTGATGTTGTACCAGAGTCGCTCCGAGCGCCTCAGTGATTAAACAGATCTTGCACTGGAGGCCGTGCATCCATCTGTTAATGTCAGCTGGAAATCTGGGGCCTGCCTGGAGAACTCACAGTACACAATTGTTTTCACCCTGATGGAGATGAGATTAATATAATAGTACAAATTTATGGAGCTTCTTCATCCCAGACCTTCCTTATCTGCTTCATTAATAGGGACATGGCAGACAAGGGATGAGTAACCAAGAGGCCGCAGGGTTTGGGCTGGGCTTTATTGAGATGTGATTTCTCAGCCTGAGCAAAGAGGGTTTAGGGCAGGGTCAGTCCTGGGGGTGTCTGTGACCAAGGCAGAGCAGATGCCCCACACTGGAGTGGGTCAATCCCTCCAGCACAGCTCTGGGTCACAGAATCATGGAATATCCTGAGCTGGGAGGGACCAACAAGGATCATCAGTCCAACCCTCAGCCCTGCACAGGCCCAGCCCCAAGAGTCACCCCCTGTGCCCCAGAGGATCATCCCAACCCTCCCTGAGCTCTGGCAGCCTTGGGGCTGTGCCCACTGCCCTGGGGAGCCTGGGCAGTGCCCAACCAGCCTCTGGGGGAAGAACCTTTCCCTGAGATCCAACCTGAGCCTGCCCTGGCACAGCTCCAGCCATTCCCTGGCTGCTGTCCCTGGTCCCCCCAGAGCAGAGCTCAGTCCCTGCCCCTCCTCTGCCCCTGCCCAGGCAGCTGGAACTGCACTGAGGTCTCCCCTCAGTCTCCTCTGCTCCAGCTGAACACACCAAGTGCCCGCAGTTGCTCCTCATAAGGCCCCTCCAGGCCCTTCCCCATCCTCGTGGCCTCCTTTGGACACTCTCCAATGGCTTCATGTATTTTGTGTCCCCCCCAAACTGCCCCAATGTTGAGGTGAGGCCGCCCCAGCTCAGAGCAGAGCGGGGCAATCTCCTTCCTCTGCCAGCTGACCACACTATTCCTGATGCTTCCCAGGAAAACCCACCTCTCGTGGGCACAAACCCTCGCTGTGCCACGGCGCCAAAATCTCTTCCCTAAGCAGGTCTGTGTGACAAAGCTTGGCCTTGTCATGAAACAGGTGTGTGTGACAAAGCTTGGCCTTGTCATGCTGCCCCCAAACCCCCCAAGGGGCTCAAGGCTGAAGGTGCCTCGAGCAGCCTCTTCCTCCTATTTATTGCTCTGACACTGGGCAGGGACTGCCCAAACCAGGACACAAACAGGGCTCTCCCCCCCCAATGTTGCCCAAAGCTCCATCAAGCTGCAGGTTTCTCACTGGCTTTTACCAAGAGGGTGAAACAGCCCTTTGAGAGCCCTGGGGTTGTTTCCCTCAAGCACAACCCAAAAGGACGGGTGGCTTGGGTTGGTGCCTTGGGTCTGGGAGCAGAGGGGGGGAACAGGGGTGGCCTCTGGTACCCCTGACACCTGAAGCACTCAGTGCAGGGGTGGTTCCCAGTGGGCCATGGAGAAATTTGGATTAAATTGATTAAAAAATGCATCAAATAAATCAAATACCTCACCAGAGGCCCTACAGTGCCTTGAGCCAGTGCCCTGCTCACAGACACCCATTCCTGGAAGTGCCCAAGGCCAGGTTGGACAGGGCTTGGAGCAACCTGGGCTCGTGGGAGGTGTCCCTGCCCGTGGCAGGGGGTGGTGCTGGCTGGGCTTTAAGGTCCCCTCCAACCCAAACCATTCCATGATGTGGTTCTATGGCTAAACCCAAATTTTCCTGCATCTCTGAGCCAAAAGTGTTGCTAATTCCCCTCAGTTCCACATTGTCACCATGGGAATTTCAATCCCACTCTTCATAGGAAAGGAGGGGGAAAATGTAATTTATTTTTGGCTGAATTCCTGTCTGGTGGATACTGGGGGGAAATAATTCCAGTTAATCCCCATTGGATCAGGGACACAAACTAGCCCTGAGGGGTGACTCCTTCTAAGACATTCCCTTCTCCATTTCCATCCTTCTGCTTCCCAAGTCCAGCTGGGAAATCACTGCTCCGAGCCCGGTCCATTTTGGGAATCCAGCAGCTTCCTGGGGTTTTTGTGGCATTCATGATGCTTGATATTTTTGGGGAATACAAAAAGCAGATTATTTTTCTGGCCCCAAATCCCACCCTCCTTTCACTTCCCCCTTGCTCCTGAATCTCCCAAATTACCCCCCAGCAGAGCAGGATGCCACAGATCAAAGCCCTGCTCTGCAAACCCCAGAAGTCCTTTAAGTCAAGTTTAAGAACCCCATCCTGGTGCTAAATTAGGGTGTAAATGACTAATTAACTGCTGTAATTTGTGCTCCCCGGAGGGTTTTTCTGCAGCAATCACCTCACAGGGACTGGGGTGGCTGAGCTGGAAAATTCCTGATATTCAGCTGGTTTGTCCAGCCTGAGATTTCAACTTCCAAGCAATAAATCATTTTCCAAGCTGCTTTTTCTGCGGGGCTTGGGGAGATATTAACAGGTCTTGGCTGCAGACTGGGAATTTTGGGAGCTGCAGTGATGAAGCTTTGCAGATTTGATGTTCCCTCTGCACCTCCTGCCAGCAAATTGAGGGATTTTAGGACACTTAATACAACTTAATAACCCATTTGGAAATTAAAAAGGGAACATATATATTTTTTTTTTTTAAATATAGGATATGTATAATAAATAAATGAGATCCCAGTTGGATTTTCCAGCCCTCCTGGTCTGGCAACACTGGTGCTGGTGGAGCTCTTTTAATGAGCAAGTTATTTTAGGAGCTGCAGGAGGTTATTCCCACTATAGATCATTTTTACAGCTGCTTTCAAGCAGAG
This sequence comes from Pipra filicauda, assembly GCF_003945595.2. Lineage (NCBI taxonomy): Eukaryota > Metazoa > Chordata > Aves > Passeriformes > Pipridae > Pipra > Pipra filicauda. The sequence continues at coordinate 18,524 of NW_024103489.1, read as the reverse complement.
GATGCTTTGCAGAAAAAGGGGAATTGTTTTGTGTTAAATATCCCAAATTCTGCCCAGCTTGTGATTAATCCCAGGGCTCTTCCTTACCATTGGGATTTGCTCACTCTGGGTGGTTCTGGCTTTGCTCACTTTGAGTTTTGAGATAAGAAATTATATTTTTCCTTCATTCTACACCCTGGGCTGCATTCCTGGTCCTCCATCCTCATGGAAACTCCCTCCCCCAGTTTGTAGGTGGGTGGTGATGCCCAGAAATGAATCCAGGTGCAAAGGAGGAAAGGCCAGAGTTGGGTTTTTATTCTGTGTGTGGCTGAAAAATCAGCTTGGACTCACTGTAGGCACTGCTGAGCTTCTCTTTCCTGAAATATGGGGGGGAAAAATGGATTTTCTGCTTGTTTTCCAAGTGAACTAATTCCCAGGGAGAGCTGGAGGCTGGACAGGGATATTTGATGTGCTCAAAAACAAATGATGTGGCAACTTTTAAAGTGCCAGAGGGAGCTGTTTGTCCCCCACTTTTCAGGATGCTGAGAAGCTGCATCAGGGCTGTCCCTGAGCACATATTCTGCCAGCCTTGACTCCTCAATTTCCTGCAATTGTTGGAGTGTTCAGAGTAACTCCTTGGTTTTGTTTTCCAGGCTGGTTGTGCCCAGGCTGAAACAAGTCCTGGGGAAGGAAGGGATGGTTGAGTTTCAAGGAAAGCCTTTTTTTCCTGCACAAACCCACGGTGGGTCCTGCAAAAAAATCCACTGGGAGAATGTGTTACCCAGAGAAGCTGTGGCTGCTCCAGCCCTGCAAGTGTCCAAGGCCAGGTTGGAGCAACCTGGTTTAGTGGAAGGTGTCCCTGCCCATGGCAGGGGGTGGCACTGGATGATCTCCAAGGTCCCTTCCCACCCAAACCATCCCATGTTCTTGCCCATCTCTGGCAGCTCCAGCTCCATCCCACCAGCAGCACTGGGGGTCTCAGACCCTCCTCAGCTCCAGCCCAGAGGCAGCTGAAAGACTTGGGTTTAACCTGTCACTGTAATGGATTCAAATGCCAGGGAGTGGGGTGAGATGGGATTTGGGGAAGGCCCTGGCACAGGTTGCCCAGAGAAGACCTGAGAGCCCCTTCCAGGGCCTAAAGGGGCTCCAGGAGAGCTGGAGAGGGACTGGGGACAAGGGGTGGAGGGACAGGACAAGGGGGAATGGCTTCCCACTGCCACAGGGCAGGGGTAGAGGGATATTGGGAAGGAATCCTTCCCTGTGAGGGTGGGGAGGAGCTGGGATGGAATTCCCAGAGCAGCTGTGGCTGCCCCTGGATCCCTGGAAGCATCCAAGGCCAGGTGGGAGGACCCTGGTCTAGTGGAAGCTGTAGAAAGGAGGTAGAAAGGGATCTCTAAGTCCCTTTAACCCAAACCATTCCAGGATTCTGGAATTCTATGAATTAAACCACTTCCCCATTTGCTCTCAACAAATCCATTGTGGCCATGCTGAGTTTTTCCGAGGCAGTTTCGTGTCCTCTGGCAAAGACATTCTGGAAATCACTTGCAGGGAGCAGAAAGAGGGGTGATTTAGGGGAGCAATCTGCAGACCGATGCTCCTCTGAGCCCTCACACTTCATATCCAATCACTCTGCTGGAAACACTTGGGGAAATGAGGCACATTCCATTCTGCTTCCCTAATTTCTGATGAAAATCAGGACCCCAGTTTGATTTCAGACACATCCTGGCTGTGAACATTTCCCTGGGCCTACCTGGCTCCTCATTCAGGTTCTTCCTCAGCTTGTTCCCAGCTTTTTGCTGCTTGCCAGGAGGAATTTTGCCCTTTTATGTGCCTGAAACAAGTTCCTGCTTTTCATACATTTAAGTAGCTGTTGTCAGGTCTCAGGCACAGGAAAACACGGAGTTTTCCAGGGCTTGGAGATATTGGTTTGTGCTGCTTGCCTGGATGGGCTTTGCTGCCTTTTTCCTCCCAAATTCCCACCTTGCTGAAAATTTGAGACCAAGAAATGCAGCAGGTTGCTCTGGGCACACTGAGGATGCAGCTCCTTTTGGGTCCTTCTTGGTGGGAATCTGGGTTTTCAATCCCAGGCACGGGAAAACCAACCCTCTGCTCAGGGTTTGCAATGCAAGAAGAAAGCTGGGAATGCCGATTCCCCCCAAAAAAATCAGCCCCAGGCTCCCAGACCTGCCTTTTCTCCCTGTTTTACACACTCTCCTCCAGCTTCCCCCTGGCAGATTTGCTTTTCTGGTTGTTCCAGGGTGTGGATCAAAGGCTAAAAATTAAGCTATTAAAATAAAAAATAATTTCTCTAATTCACCCAAACCTGAAAGGGGCTTTTCCAGCTGATCCTAAACATTCTCAGATGCCCCTGAAACAGAGCCAACACTGGGTAGGAACAATTCCTGCTGGTGTTATGGCTTTTTTATTGATTATTCTCTAATTCTCCTCCCATCTCCTACAGGAGAGCTCGGCTACATCCAATTTATTTTCAGGAGAGGGTTTTGTAACCACTCCAAGCAAAACAAAGCCTGTTTTTAAGGGCAGGAGAGCATCATCCACGTCCAGCTCTGCTTCCCGAGCTGGCAGCCCCTGAGCTGTGGCAGCACCATCACCCCTGGAAGGGAATATCAGGAATATCAGAGCCAGTTCAGCTCCGAGGCATCAGCTCCAAACGTGCTGGCACGAGACAAGCCCCCCTCACCCTCCTCGCCTGGATCCACAGCCAAAAAAATGTCTTTTATTCCTCGGGAAGAGGGACCAAACGAGGCATAGCAGAGTCAGGAATGTGCAGCATGGGAAAAATCTGTTGCACTTGTAAGGCTGAAGATTCAGTTCCAAAGGGAACTGAGAAGCTGTTTGAGAGCCGGGATTTATCAGCAATGCTGGGGTGAAGTGCCATTAAATAGAGATTTTTTTAACTGGAGGCTCCCGGGGCAGGGCTGGTCTGTGCCCCTCGAGGGCGGCGACAAAGGAGTGTCCCCGGGGCCACCAGCACCAGCTGAACTTTAGATCGTGGCACAACAGGAGCTCTGCTGGCAGATCCCAACCACAGCTCGAGCTCTGCCAGCAGATCCCAACCCTCGGGCACGACCAGGCAGGGAAAAACCAACTGAGCCACAGCCAAACCCCGAGAGAAATCCCTGGCACCTGCCTGTTCCCTTGACCCCCCTGACGACATCGAGGTGGGTTTCCTTGAGGACATCCCCCACCCCACCAAGTCAGGATGTATTTGCAGAGCCTGAGCTTCTCCCAAGGCTCCTTGGATGGTTCCCAACGCAGACCAAGAGCTACGAAACTGCAGCACAATGAGGCACCTCCAACACAATGATTTTCTGCCAGGGGGTAATGCCATTTTGTGCTAAATCTTGAGTTTGCTCTTAACTGAGGGGGTGGAGAGGGGATGGATGGCTCTGCAGAGGGGCTGGGAGGGAGAGGGTGCTACAAATGCACCCTCAAGACAGGCCACCAACGTGCACCAGCCTTTCCTGAGCTCCTTTTGCAGCGCTGACAAAGGATTCCCAAAGCCAACCAGGGTGGAGAGGGGGGTTATTTTTAGTGCTGTTTTATCAAAAAATTCTAGTTGCAGTATTCTCCCATGAGTGGAGATCACACAGAGCCACGTGGAATCACAAGATCACAGAATTAACCAGGTTGGAAAAGACCTCTGAGATCATCGAGTCCAACCCTTGATCCAAACCCCACCTTGTCCCCCCAACATGGCACTCAGATCCAGGCTCTGCTCAAACCCCTCCAGGGACGGGGACTCCCCCCCCTCCCTGGGCAGCCCATTCCAAGGGCTGATCCCTCTCTCTGGGAAGAACTTCTTCCCCAGGGCCAACCTAAACCTACCCTGGGGCAGCTCCAGGCTGTGCCCTCTTGTCCCACTGCTGGTTCCTGGGAGCAGAGCCCGACCCCCCCCGGCTCCCCCCTCCTGTCAGGGAGTTGCAGAGAGTGAGAAGGTCTCCCCTGAGCCTCCTCCTGTCCAGGCTGAGCCCCCCCAGCTCCCTCAGCCTCTCCTCACAGCACTTGTGCTCCACACCCTTCCCCAGCCTCGCTGCCCTTCTCTGGCCCTGCTCCAGCCCCTCCATGTCCTTCCCAACCTGAGGGCCCAGAGCTGGGCACAGCACTCCAGGGGTGGCCTCCCCAGTGCCCAGGGCAGGGGCACAATCCCTGCCCTGCTCCTGCTGCCACACTATTCCTGAGCCAGGCCAGGCTCCATTGGCCTCTTGCCCCCCTGGGCCCCCCTGGCTCCTGTTCAGCTGCTGTCAGTCAGTCCCCCCAGGGCCCTTTCTGTCCCCCCACTCTGGCCCAGCCCGTGGGGCTGCCGGGGGTTGTTGTGGCCAAAGGGCAGGACCCGGCCCTTGGCCTTGTTAAGCATCAAAGCACACCTGGCCTGTGGGGAGGGTGTGACCCTCACCACTCACCTGTCCAGGGCGATGGCCGTCATGGAGTAGATGCTGGCGAAGACAGCAGCGATGGGGAAGAAGTTGTGGAAGCGGCAGTAGAAGAGCCCGTAGTACCACTCGTTGTGGATGGCGTAGGTGAAGTTCACCACGGTGTTGAAGGCAGCCATGGAGGCCTCGGCAAACGCCAGGTTCACCAGGAAGTAGTTGGTGACCGTCCTCATGCGCTTGTGGGCCAGGATGATCCACATCACCACCACGTTCCCCACCACCGCCACCACCACGATCAGCGCGTAGGCCACGGCCCACAGGGCCACCTGCCACGGGGGCTGCACAAACTGGTTGGACAGGGACTCATTCAGGGAGCTGTTGGACAACCACTGCTGCTCCAGCTCCACTTCCATGGGCAGAGCGTCATCCATCGCGTCCCCGCAGAGCCAGAGCCAGCACACGGATGGGGGGGCTGCAGATCCCTCCTGGTTTAGGGCACAGCAGGATTGGGGGGCAGGTCCCTTCCAGCTTAGAGTGCAGGGATGCTTTGGGGTGCAGGTCCCTCCCAGTTTAGGGCACAGCAAGATCAGGGCACGCAGATGGTTTAGGGTGCAGATCCCTCCTGGTTTAGGGCACAGGGATGCTTTGGCGTTCAAGTCCGTCCTGGTTTAGGGTACAGATGTTTTGGGGTGCAGGTTCCTCCTGGTTTAGGGCACACAGATGTTCTGGGGTGCAGGTCCCTTCCAGCTTAGAGTGCACAGATTCTTTGGGGTGCAGATCCCTCCTGGTTCAGGGCACAGCAGGATCAGGGGCCAACAAGTCTGGGGCAGACCCCTGTTTTGGAGTGCAGGTCCCTCCTGGTTCAGGGTGCAGCCAGTTTGGGGTGCAGGGCTGGTCCAGGACAGGGCACCTCCCAGTCCAGGGGCAGCTGGTTTGGGGTGCAAGGCTGGTCCAGAGCACAGGTCCCTTCTGGTTCAGGGTGCAGCCCCTTTGGGGTGCCCCCCCCTGTCTCCAGATGCAGCTAGAACAGGGTGTCCGGCCATGCCCGGGCTTCACTGGTTTAGGGTGTGGGTCCTTCCCAGCTCAGGCACGGCTGGACTGGGGTGCACAGCTGGTTTGGGGTGCGGGTCCCTCCTAATTCGGGCACAGCTGGTTTGGGGTGCGGGTCCCTCCTAATTCGGGCACAGCTGGTTTGGGGTGCGGGTCCCTCCTAATTCGGGCACAGCTGGTTTGGGGTGCGGGTCCCCCCGGGCTCGGCTGCAGCTTCACCGGGGTGCAGATTCCTCCCGATTCAGGGCATTCGGGGACCCGGGTCCTTCCCAGCTGAGCCAGACGCGGGTCCCTGCCGGTTCTGGGTGCGAGTCCCTCCCGGTTCAGGACCAGAGCACGGGGCGGGTCCTGCCCGTTCAGGACCAGAGCAGGATTCTGGATCCAGGTACCTTCCGGCTCCGGGCTGGAGCAGGGTGGGGGTTCCCCTCGGTCCGGGTGCAGTCGGTTCAGGATTCGGGTGCCCCCGGTTCAGGACCGGCGCAGGATGCGGGATGCACGCGCCTCCCGGCTCGGGACCGGCGCAGGGTGCGGGTTCCCCCGGTACGGGATGCAGCCGGTGCAGAACAAGGATCCTCCTCGTTTGGGATGCAGCCGGTTCGGAACGCGGATCCTCCCTGGATCGGGATTCGGTCGGTTCGGGGTGCGGCCGGTTCAGGATGCGGATCCCCTCCGTCGATCGGGATGCAGCCAGTTCCGGATGAGGGTCCCCCGCTGGATCGGGATGCGGCCAGTTCAGGATATGGATTCCCGCCGGTTCGGGATGCAGTTCGCCCCTGGATCGGGATGCAGCCAGTTCAGGATATGGATTCCCGCCGGTTCGGGATGCGGTTCGCCCCTGGATCGGGATGCAGCCAGTTCAGGATATGGATTCCCGCCGGTTCGGGATGCGGTTCGCCCCTGGATCGGGATGCAGCCGGTCCAGGAGCGGAGCAGCCTCGGGTCGCAGCCGGTGCCGCGAATCGACTGCGGCTGTCAAGGCACTACCGGGCCTTTTATAATCGGGGCGGGCGGTGCCAGAGACCGGTGGGCAGAGTCGGCACGGGAAGGGCACTCCCCAGCCCCTGGTCCCCTCCCCCGGTCCCAGTCCCCTCTCCCGGTCCCCTCCGCCCTGCCCGGGGGAACTCTTCTCCCCTCTCCACTCCCGCCTTCCCCGCAGAAGGGGCTATTCCAGCTTCCCCGGCCCCCTCGCCCCCCACTTTCATTCCTCCTCATCCCCGTCCAACCTCTTTGCCCTCCAAAGCTTCCTGTGCTTTGTGTCCTTTTTGGGGGGACTCAGGGAGGTCTGGGCCAAAACGCTCTCAAAAGTCACTGGGAATTTAAACATCCCGATAATAGCAAAGCTTATATATTTTATATTATTTTATTTTATATTTTATATTTTATATTTTATTTTATGAGGGGGGGGGTCTGGGCCAAATACGCTCTCAAAAGTCATCGGGGAAAATCCTGATAATAGTAAAGCTTATATATTTTATAAGTTATATTTTTATATTATATATTTATATATTTTATATATTATATCATATTTCTATATTATAAAGCTTTCCAATATAACATCCATGGGATCTCTCCAAGCAGTTGTGGTCCATGAGTGTTTTGCAACCCCAGTGAACAAAACAAATAACTGAATTCCCAAAGAAGGAAAAGCTCTTCCCTCTCCAGCACAACCTGTTTCCTTCCACTGCAAAGAGGACATTCCATTTCAGTGCCCCTTCTCTCACAAAGCAAACGGCAATTAAAGGGCTGGTGAAACCTTCTGCACTAAAGCCTCATTTTTGCCATGAATTTGGAATCTCATTAAGCTGCAAACAGGGCTTTGCAGCTTCCCACAGGCCTGGTTTAAATCCACCAAACGGGGTGGGGGGGGGGGGTTGACGTGCTCCTCCAGGGGTTTTTATTTACTTGGGTTTTTATTGTGGACAGAACCACAACAATCCGCGTTGCTGCTGCCAGGAAAGGCGCCTCTCCCTCGGGATCCGCTAATGCAATGAGGAGGAACATCGAGCCCAGCGAAGCTGAGCTTGTCCCTCCGGTTTGCTCAGGATGCTCCTAAATCACCCTTCCCTCCCGAGCTGCTGGGAGAGGAACCGCTCCCAGGTAAAGCCGCGGCTCCCTGGAAACTGGGAGGGAGGAACTGGGGTTGGAATCGCAGAGCTGAGCGTGGGCAGGACGGGGGGGATCTGACACCGGAGGAAGCTGAGGGGCTGAAAACCTTTAATCCCCAACATCGTGTCGCTTGTCGAAGGGAGACTGAGCGTTTTAACACCGGGAATATATCCAAGCTCTGCGTTTCCAGCCGTTTCAGGGGCTGGTGGGTGACCACGGAGGGGTCCAGGCGCTCTTCCCGATGCTCCCGGACCACTCGATGGCAGCATTGCTTAAAAATGCGGGAGGAGCAATGGGAGAGCTGGGAAAGGCTCGCTGGGAATTGCATTTCCCACCTCCCCCCCGAGCCCCCGACACGTTATTTTGGGGAATTGCCATAAATTTGGCAAAGGGTGAACCCCAAAGGCAAGGACACCCTGGTTGGGGGCGGAGGAGGGGGGAAGATTCCCGGCTATTCCCAGCGAGTCCTTCCCCACTCCCTCCATCCCTGAATTTGTCCAGGCTGGCAGGATCATCCCAAGGATCAAGGCAGGGCTGAGGGAGCACATTCCTGCCTCCTGCCTCAGTTCTCCCACTGGGAAAAGGGAGGCAAAGCCTTTTCAGCTCCTAGAGGAAAGAACCAACTCTTTTTTCCTTGGCTGCTGCTGTGCAGGGAGTTGGAATTCAGGCTGATGCCTGGATTAGTAGGAATTGGGGCTGGTGTCTGGATCCATTGGAATTGGGGCTGATGCCCAGATCAATTGGAATTGAGGCTGATGTCTGGATCCATTGGAATTGGGGCTGATATCCAAATCAAGTGGAATTCAGGCTGATGTCTGGATCAGTTGGAACTGGGGCTGATGTCTGGATCAGTTGGAATTTAGTCTGGATCAGAGAAGGTTCTGGAAGGGGAATGTTTGTAGTGGCATGTTCAGGTTGTGAGGTGTTGGAATCTGGGGGGATTTCACATTTTGTTGTTTGGAAAGAGGTTGCATGAAAAGGAAATCAATCAATCAATACTAAGACAAATTTATTGCTCAGCAAAACCAGATTATTGCAGGATTGTGACAGCTCATTAACGCTTGTGGGTCTCTGTGAAGGTGCCAGGGTTGTTCTGGGTGTGAATTCACTGGGCTCTTCCAACATTCCCCCTCCTTCCTCTCCTTCATGTGTGTCCTCAGCCCTTCCAGACACACAGAAAGGTTTTGTAACCAGCGCTGAAGCAAACCTTGCCTTTTCCTGTTGTGTTTTCTACAAGGACAGGAACCTCTTCCACTGGAGTTTCCCAGCACAGTCCCCTGGGCTGGTGGAACATCAAACACACACAAAGCCTGGCTGTCTGGGAGGAAAAACTGGGCTTATCCTTCAGGGAACCATCAGAGATGGTGATTTTCCAGCTTCTGAGGGTTTGGTTCCTCCATCTACCCTGGCCAAGGGGTTGGATCCCATTTCCCTGCTGCATAAAATCAGTTCTGAGCAGCACCAGGAACAGGTTCAAGCTTTGCCACCTCCCCAGATTGTGGCTGCAGGTCCTAAACCCCAAACAGCCCTTGCAAGAAGTGTTTTCCCGGCTTTTTGCTCAGGAAAATAAGAGCAAGTGGGTCAAGCTCTGCTTTAAATTTGGGATCTGGCACCAGTGGAGAAAACAGCTTGTTCCCAGGAAGTGTCTTCTCCTAAAAGAGCTGGACTCAGAAGGGAACCTCTGCCTGGTCCATCCCTCCAGCAGAGCAGGGAAGCAGCTTGTCCTTGTGCCCCTGAGCACAGTCAGGGAGGAGCTGGATCCTTGGAAATCCCTGGCTTTGCCAAGCTGCTCCTCAGGATTAATTTGGGAATAATCATCACCCAGCATCCCCCCAAAGCAGCTGCCCCCTGCAGCAGGGGCTGCACAAACACACCTTCACCTCACACCTCTCCAAAGCCCCCGTTTTCCTCCAGGCTGTCACCGTGGCTTTAAGCTCAGCCCAGCTGAGCTCTGCTTTGAGCTGCCAAATGCAGCTGGTTGGGGTTTCCCAGGCTGGGGTGCTTTGTTAATTAATGAGTCTCCTCCCAGGGCACTTTGGCTGAAGGGCCTTGGGGTTTGGAGCCTCCAGAGCTGGGTGGGTGGAGGTTGGGCAGCTCTGAACTGGTGTCTTTACTAAATATAGGATTATTTTGGCTTTTTTTTTTAGCAGGATGGGGGTGCTCCTTGTTTGGAGCAGTATGAGGTGGGATTTATTTCTCTGGGTGCACTGTACAAAATCCTGATGGGATTCTTGGGGCCAGGAGTTGGACTGGATGATCCTTGTGGGTCCCTTCCAACTGAGGATATTCCATAATTCTCTCTTTAGGGCAGCACTGCAGAGGGATTAAACCTTTACAAAGCCCTTTAGGGCAGTTTTTTTTAGATTTCCTGGCCTTGCACAACGATTGTGTCCAATGGTTTCCTTAGAAATGAGGTTTTTGAGGATGTTCTGGTTGATGGTGGGCTCTGGGAGTCACCTCCTGCCCCAACAGGGGCTGGTGTTGAGGGGGGCACTCAGCAATGTGACCCTTAAAATGGTGAATAAAGGGATGTTGTGTGTTTGCTGTGTCCTGGTGTGGGATTTGGGAGCTTCCCAAACCAAAGGAGCTCTTAAATCTGGTCCTTCCAACCCAAACCATCCCAGGATTCCATGTGGTGATGGGGGAATGGGCAGAAGGGAGTTGTGAATTTGGGGAGATGTGGTTTGGGAAGAAAATCCTGGGGGAGCTTAAGGATTTTAGCATTTCAGGGGTGTAATCCTGAAGTGGTTTGTGATGGGGGTTTTAAATCCTGCCTTGTAATTAAGTCAACCCACTGATGCTGCTGTGACTCCAAAGTTGACTGTGGTGAGAGGACCCCCTGGTTTTGGAGTGTGAGAGGAGGAAATAACTGGGGTTACACAAAACAAAACCCAGAACACCCCAAACCCACACTAACAACCCAAAACACAAGGGTTTGTTTGCTGCTGAGCACCAAGTGATGCCAAGATAAGCAGTGGAGTGATGCCAAGATAAGGGCTCCTGAAGGAACATCCCAAAATTCTAGTGCTGGGTTTGATTTAGCCCCTGGCTGTAGGTGCTAATTTGCTGATTTAATCCAGCCCGTGTTTGTTTTGCTGCTTAATTTAAAGGCAGGTTCTCCCCAGCAACCCTTGGCTTGGCACAAAGTGTTTCCTGCTGAAATTCTCTTTCAATTTTGATTCCCACCTCCCTAAAATGTGCCTTCTGGGGTTCATTGCAGGGCTCATTCCTCTCCATCCCGTCATTTGCTGTCATTACTCCCCATGTCTGCTGGAAGAAAGCTCAAACATGGGCTTAAACTATTATTTTAGGCTTGGCATGCCCAGCCTAAGCACATGTTTGGGCTGTGTGGGTGGAGAACTTGCCTTTGTGCTCTTCAGAAGCTTTTGTGGAAGTTCAAGTGCCTTTTCTCCCACTCCAGGTGAAATGTTCCTGCTTTGAACTTTGGAATTGGAAGGGCAGCAGTTTTGGGGTCTGCAGGGCTTTGATTTGGGCTGCAAAGTGTTGAGTCTTTCCCCTGGTCAGGTCTGTGCAGAGACCAACCTCAAACTGAGCACTCGCTGCTGCAGAAGGATGTGACACCTTTTCCATGGAAAACAGGGGCCTTGAAGCAGCCACTGGTGAATGGGCTGAAGGCTGATGTGCCTGTTCATGTCCAGCTCCAGAGAAGGAGTTCCCTGCATTTATTTGTGCAGACTGGAAATTATTTGGGAGGGAAAGGCTCTGGAGGCCTCAAAGCTGGGCTGCTCAGAGATTGCTCAGCTCCTGGCCTCAATGGCTTTGAGCTTCTCCAAGGAGGTTCCCTAAAATATTGTGCCCCTGTTGGAGCACCCTCATGCTCTTGGGGCTGGGAAAATTGCCGGGCATGGAATGGTTTGGGTCGGAAGGGACCGCAAAGCCCATCCAGTGCCACCCCTGCCATGGGCAGGGACACCTTCCACTAGCCCAGGTTGCTCCAAACCTTGTCCAACCTCACCTTGGACACTTCCAGGGATCCAGGGGCAGCCACAGCTTCTCTGACAATTCCATCCCATCTGCTCCTCAACACCCTCACAGCCAACAATTCCTTCCCAATATCCCATCTAGCCCTGCTCTCTGGCAGTGGGAAGCCATTCCCTGTGTCCTGTCCCTCCACCCCTTGTCCCAAGTCCCTCTCCAGCTCTCCTGGAGCCCCTTTAGGGCTCCTCTTTGAACTGGATCCCACTGGACTTTCCAACTCTGTAACTGAGCTCTGCTCACTCAGCCTGACTCCCAAGGGTTGTTTCTGGGCTGGGAATTTCATGGAGCAGCCCATTGCCAGGCCCAACTGCTGTGTTTTAGCAGGAAACCTGCCTTTGGATGATGTTAAAGGATGAAGGGCTCAGGCAGAGGCTGACTGTTTGTGTGGGGCCAGGGAAGCTGGGGGGGAAAAGGCTCTTTTATCCTGACTGGAAGTGGCACCTCCCCCAGTGCCCTGGAGCTGGGGGGCACAAGGGGGTCACCTGAGAGCAAGCCCTTGGGAACAATTAATAAAAAGAGTTCAGTAGTTCTCTGTATCTTATATTTATCTCTATTACACAGAGAGTTTTGTGGCTCAGAGCTGTTCATTGTGAGTTTTGTGGTTCAGCAGGAAAAGACCTCCAGGATCATCAAGTCCACCCTGTGCCTGATTCCCACCATCCCACCCAGCCCAGAGCACTGATGCCACGGCCAGGCCTTCCTGGGACACCTCCAGGGGTGGGGACTCCAAACCTCCCTGGGCAGCCCCTGCCAAAGCCTGAACACCCTTTCCAGGAAGAAATTCCATCCTATGGAGCCACCTCCTCTCTCAGGGGAGGTTGGGACACTGAGTCCTTGGGTCATGGGGTAGATCCATAGGCTCCTTTGGGTTGGAAAAGCCCTCCAAGGTCACTGAGCTCACTGCCAAGGCACCACTGACCCATGTCCCCAAGTGCCACATCCCCAGGGATGTTAAATTCCCTCAGGGATGGGGACTCCACCACTGTGCCAGGGCTGGACAGCCCTTTCCAGGAAGGAATTTCCCCAGTATCCAACCTGACCCTCCCCTGGCACAGCTGGAGGCCGTTCCCTCTCCTCCTGTCCCTTGTTCCCTGGGAGCAGAGCCCGACTCCCCCCCGAAGGTCCCCCCTCCTGTCAGGGGGTTGCAGAGCCAGAAGGTCCCCCCTGAGCCTCCTTTGCTCCAGGCTGAGCCCCCCCAGCTCCCTCAGCCCCTCCTGCTGCTCCAGCCCCTTCCCAGCTCCCTCAGCTGCTCCTGCAGCCCTGACTCTCCAGTGATACCAATAATTACAATAATCCAGCAATCCTTCCTGCCTGGGGCCAGGAAACTCGATCCAGATGATGATTGCAGAGAAATTTGGTTTGCAAACACCTCTTGCAGCTCCAGTTATTGCTTGTCACACAAAAAGACAGCAGTGATTTGATCTTTGTGGTGTTTGTGGTTACAAATGATCCTCTCCCTGGTAAAATCCACTTTGCTCCCTCTCCTTTGCTGTCGATGAATTAACAAGCTGGGTCCTCGACAGCTCATTAAGCTGTTCTCAATTCCCAGGACGTCCCTAATTCATCCTCTTTGTAAGGATGTGGTATTAAGTGAAATTCAGACTGGTTTTACCAGAGGACTCCAGAGAGAAAGATGTTTCCCCACCAAAACCTCTTTCCATACAAAACTGGAGCCCTCTGACCGAAGGGACCTCAGGGAGCCTGAGCTGTACAAATAAAAGCAGCAAGAAATGCTTTTATCTGAGAAACACAATCCTTTCTTGTGCCTTTTTGTATGCAAACCACTCCTGCTTTAATGGCTTTTCCTTTGTGTGTGTGGTTTAATTGCCTGGTTTGTTCTACCCCAAAAATAACTGGGAAGAAATCCCTTTCTCCCGTTTTTTTGTTGGTTTGGTTTTGGGGGGGTTTTTTGGCTCCAGCTCGTTTGCTCTGGGATTTCTCATTGTTGTTTCATGGTGGAGATACTAAAGCTGGGGAGAAACAATATTCCAGGACATAAAGTGGAGGGTTTATGATGATTTTTTAGGAAAAGGATGTTTGCTGTGCCTGTCCTTGGTTTGGAGGAAGTAGGGGGTGGGGAAGGTGCTGTCCTGAAATTAAGGCTGAACAGCCTCAAAAGAGCTGCTGGGGCTCAAGGAAAACCAAAGTTTTGTGTTAAAAAGCCTCTAAATGCAAAGATGAAGGGGCTGGAGATGCAACCCTGTGAGGAATTTGAAGAGGAGCAAAAGGCACTTGTTGGAAAGTCCTTCTCCAGCTGAGCCTCAAGTGGATAAATCTTGAGGAAACCTGGCCTGAGGTGTTTTAGCTGAGCTAAACCTCAGCTTGCTCCCAAAACCAGTGGTTAATCTATTTTATCTGTGGTTGTTCCCTCTTTTCTCCCCTCCCCAAAGGCAATTTGGGCTGTTGGCCATAAGTAATGGCAATTTGGGAGAGGTTTTGTGAGCAGAGCAAAGGATGTGTTGGACAAATTGAATGAAGACTGAGAAATTGGTTTGAGCATGAAAACTCTGGTGCTACAGCTCCAAAGTCAATAAAAGAGGGAAAGAGGCATAATTCCTGAAAGGAGCTGATGGGGAGAGAGGAATTAGAGCTTGAATTGGGGATATGAAAAGGTGAGGAGCCACCTCGGGGCAGATCCTTGTCTCAAGGAGGAAAATCGAGTGGACTTTTGGTGCTGGAAATTAAATTGTGGGGGGTTTCTCTCCGATTTTTTTCCTTCTCAGAGTCAGTTCTTGGAAGACAGAAGGAAATTGAGCTGATGCTCAGAAGGCAGAAGGGCTTGGAGCAGTAAATGAATTAATTAAAGAAGGTTTGCAGCGTTCAGTGCTGATTAATTAAAGGTATGAGGAAGTTCTTGGTACCTGGGGGGGACAATTTTGCTCCTGATGCTCCAAAGCTGCTTCTTCCTGGTGTCTGGAGCCACATGAGCCACGTTCTCCCTGCTGCCTGTCCCAGTTATTGACTGGTTTGTGCTGGGAACTGGGAGGAAAAGCTTTCAGAGGAGAAAATTTGGGCCAAGAAGAGCAGGATGGCCATGGACAGGGATTTGGGATGGAAAGGGTTGAGGGCCCTTGGGGCAGGTTCCTGCAGGAACCTCCAGAAAAGCCTGACCCAGGAACCTCCAAAAGCCTGACCCAGAAACCTCCAAAAGCCTGACCCAGGAACCTCCAAAAGCCTGGCTTGATGTATTTGGGGCATTTCAGAAGCCTTCTGTTGTGTTTAGCACAGGACTAAGCTGAGCTTAACCCCAGAGATCCCAGGCTGGGTACAAGGTAAGGCTGACCTTACCCTGGGGGAGTGGAGATACCTGAAGGAAGAAATTTGGTTAAAATGGTGTTTGTTTGGCAAATTATCCACCCTTCTTGTAGGAAAGCATTGGTTGGATGAAGGAAAGAACAAGAAATAATAATAATAATAATAGTAGTAGTAATAACAATAACCACCATTAATAACAATAACAATAATAATAATAATAATAATAATAACTGCTACTAATTATTATTATTTTTATTATTTTTATTTTCATATCCTTTTTTCATTTTGTTTTCTATTTTATTTTCTACTTCGGTATTTTCGACTTTATTTCCTTTTTAAATTTTTTCCCCCTATTATTCTTGTTATTCTTTTTATTCCTATTATTGTCACTATTCTTTTTAACTGTTTCTTTTATTATTATTTCTATTTTGTTATATTATTATTTTTGTTCCTATTATTTTATTCCTGTTATTATTCTTAATATTTTATTACTTTTTTTTTTATTTTTATTTTTACTGGCCTCTAATCCAGCTTCTCCATAAAGGAAAAACATCCCTGCAAACCCTTCCCCTCTCACAGGCTGGGAACATCTCTGGATCTCCTGTTGGCTTTGATCATCTTGATAACAACTTCTGAGGGGAAATAAAATCTGTTCCTGGAAGGAGCCTCTCAAGCAGAGCTGGGAGATGCAGGAGCTCAAAGGTTCAGCTGCTCTCCCGGGGGGTGGGAGCAGCTCTTGAATTCCTGCTTTGGAGAAGCTTTTCATGTGCTTTTTTCCCCTCCTTTGATGGGGAGGCAGCAGGTCCTTTTGAGAAGCTCAAAGCATCACCAGCCACCACCTCCGTGCTGGGGCAGCAGCACCAGGGCTGAAGAGAAGAGGAAAGTCTCTTCTTTTTTATATAATTCAAAAGAAATCTCATGTTTTTTGGTCTTTTCCCAGATAGGGAGGGTTTCAGTACAATTCTGAATTGTCTTGGTTTCTTCTTTATCTCAAAAAGTCCTTGTGGTCCATAAATCCTGCATTCCTTGTGTCCAATTTTAGCAATATATATATTTTTATAATACATAAATACAAATATATATTTATAATATATAACATAGTTTATGTCTCCTTGCATTCCTTGTGTCCAATTTTAGCAATATATATATTTATAATACATAAATACAAATATATATTTATAATATATAATATAGTTTATGTCTCCCCCAGGCTTTGCTCACTGAAGCACATCAAGGTTGGTTTAGCCAAACTTAATTTCCCCAAATTAAGTAATTTTCCCAAACTATGCTCCCACAACAGTAGCTGATGACAAAGCTGGCTGAATGTTGGAAAATCAGAGTGCTTAGTACTAATTAAAACAATAATTAGAACAGTTATTAGGAAAGTTATATCATCAACAATGGGTGCAGCAGGGGGATGTGGTGCAAGCTCAGACTCTAATCATGGAATTACAGGATGGTTTGGGTTGGAAGAGACCTTGAAGACCATCTCATTCCAACTCCTTGCCATGAGCAGAGAACATTAATGATGGCATTTTCTGGAGAGGTTATTTCATCTTGGAAAATCTCACTTTCAGTGCTGCCAGAAGGACAAACCTCTTGGGTTTGGTTTTCATAGAATCCCAGAATCAGCTGGGCTGGAAGGGACCTCCGAGATCATCCAGTCCAACCCTTGATCCAACCCCGCCGTGGTTCCCAGCCCATGGCACTGATGCCACATCCAGTCTCTGCTTAAAAACCTCCAGGGATGGAGAATCCCCCCCTTCCCTGGGCAGCCCATTCCAATGGCTGAGCACCCTCTCTGCAAAGAAATTCTTCCTGATCTCCAACCTAACCCTCCCCTGGCACAGCTGCAGACCCAGCCCTCTTGTCTTGCTGATGGTTGCCTGGGAAAAGAGACCAACCCCCCCCGGCTCCCCCCTCCTGTCAGGGAGTTGCAGAGAGTGAGGAGGTCTCCCCTGAGCCTCCTCTTCTCCAGGCTGAGCCCCCCCAGCTCCCTCAGCCTCTCCTCACAGCACTTGTGCTCCAGTCCCTTCCCAGCCTTGTTGCTCTTCCCTGGCCCTGCTCCAGCCCCTCCATGTCCTTCCTGAGCTGAGGGCCCAGAACTGGACCCAGCACTCCAGGGGTGGCCTCCCCAGCGCTGAGTCCAGGGGCAGAATCACTTCCCTGGCCCTGTTGGCCACCCTGTTCCTGAGCCAGGCCAGGATCCATTGGCCTTCTTGTCCCCCTGGGCACACTCTGGCTCCTGTTCAGCTCCCTGTCCATCCCCACTCCCAGCTCCCTTCCTGCCTGGCTGCTCTCCAGCCCCTCTGGCCCAGCCCGTGGGGCTGCCGGGGGTTGTTGTGGCCAAAGGGCAGGACCCGGCCCTTGGCCTTGGGGAACCTCATCCCGTTGGAATCAGCCCAACTCTCCAACCTGTCCAGGTCCCTCTGCAGAGCCCTCCTGCCTTCCAGCTGATCCACACTCCCTCCAGCTTGGTGTCATCTGCAAATTTGCTGATGATGGACTCAATCCCCTTGGCCCCTTGGGAGTTGACTCACAGCTCACAGACCCACCCGGGCCTCTGCTCCTCAACGCTCCTCCTTACGATGAGACCCTGTGCGTTTGCAAGTGTTGGCCTTTTATTTAATTCAATGATGGGCTCATTCCGAGCCGGCAGCGGCTGCCAAAAGCGCTCGAAATGAAGATTACGTGGAGATGATCCCAAGAGCAAACAGCCCCGCTCTGGAGGCTCGGCGCAAATGAAATGAGCTGCCCTAAATTGGATGATTGCTCGGAGCGATTTAAATCCAAATCCATCTTGCCGGGGTTGCCTCTCTCTTTTTTTCTTTTTTTTTGCCCTCTCCTCTTGGGTTTTTTGGGCGTTGTTTGCTCCAGGATGATGCTGTTTCCAAGTAATTAACAGCTCGTTAAGGGGATGAGCCTCACCTCGGAGCATTGGTGTCACCTTGCAGAGGTGGAGGATGATGGGGAGATGTAGAGTCCCCAGGCCTTGCTGTGAGGAAAATTTAGGGATAATTTAAATGGGAAATGTAGAGATAATTTTGGCATCCAGGTTCTGTGCAAATACCTACTCAATGCACATCTTCCCTCAGCACTTTGATGTGCCTCACCTTGAATCCGTGGTGTGATGTTGAGAGGTGGAGGTTAAACAGGATAAAGCTCATGAGGAGTCTCCCAGTCTTCTGTGAGGGAAATTTAGGGATAATTTGGGCATTTAGGGATAAATCTGGCATTCAGGCTCCCTTGCTCCACGCTCTTCCCTGAGCACTTTGATGGGATGTCACAGAGGTGGAGGGATACCAGCACAAAGCTCTTGGAGGGATGTGGAATCTCCCGGCCTTGCTGTCATGGAAATTTAGAGATAATTTGTGCATTTAGGGATCATTTAAATCAGACATTTAGAAATAATTTAGGGATAATTTAGGGATAATTTAAATCGGAAATTTAGGGATAATTTCGGCATCCGTGCAAATGTCTGCTCTGCGTGCATCTCCCCCGAGCGCTCTGCAGCTCGGTTCCCAGAAATCCAGCCGGTTCACAGCCTGATTTCTTTCCTTTGGATGAGTAGAAGTGTTTTTCGGGCAGGGTTTACTCACTGCTGGCCGACACGCTGCCTGGAGCGTGCCGGCCCCGAATTCCCATGGAAAACTACTTCCTTTTGCGAGCCTGTGTTTTCCCTTCGGGTGTGCCAAACCCCACCAGTTATAAATAGTTGACTTGAGTAACTAAATCCCGGGA
>NW_024103488.1:0-34207 GCF_003945595.2 Pipra filicauda | reverse complement strand
CCCCTTCCCCCTTTTCCCCTTTCCCCTTCCCCCTTTTCCCCTTTCCCTTTTCTCTCTTTTCTCCCTTTTTTCTATTTCTTTCCCTTCCTCTCCCTCCCCATCCCTTCCCCACACCAGCAGAACCAAGAGCACCTCATTATAGCTCAGGCAGTACCACTAATTAGTGGTTTTTTAGGGCTGTGGCCAGACAAAGGTTCTGCAACTGGATCTGCTGTTGTAGAAAAACTTCTCTGTTTTTTTTTTCTATCTGGTAGCAGCGATTTGGTGGCTTTTGCAGCCTTCTCCAGAGACAAGAAATAGGAAAGCATGTTTGCATCCCTCCCTGTTACCCTCCTCTGAGAGGCTGGGGATGGCTCTCAGCGTCCTCCTGCAAGGGTTTCACTGCAGGAGGAGGGTGACAGCAAAATGCCGGAGAATTCCTGGAGCAAACCCCTTGGGTTACACCTCCCTGGGCTGCTGCAGCTCATAGCAACAGGCTTTCGTTTGGGCTTTTGCAGCAGTGACAGAGGAGGAGCTGTCCCAGGCCCTGGTGGATGGTGTGGAGATCACGGCCCCCCCAGCCCGGAGGAACGTGGAGAACGGCTGGGCCGAGTGCACGGAATCCAGTGCCGCTGGATCCACCATGGAGCCCGGGAGCGAACTGCTGGGCTCCAGCCTGGAGGAGACAAAGTGAGGGCTCACCTGGGAGCTGCTGGGATTTCTGGGCTGAACTCCTGTGTGGCATGAAAGGACCCTGCTGTTCCGAGGGCCGGGCCCGCAGCCGGGGGGGTTCCCGTTGTTCCAGGTGCCGTGGGGAGCTGTGCTGTGGAATGGCACCAGTGGGGCTGGTCCTGTGTCTGCCAGATAGGCTCTGCTGTGCTGGGTGCCTTGAGTGTGTCAGCTGCATGTGGAGACAGGGACGGATCCTCTCTGATCTGGGAGCTCCATCCGTGCCCAGAGTCCTCCAGCTGGATACTCCTTGCATGTTTGCCCATGATGGATTGGCCTGCCAGAGGAAGATTCTCCCACCTGATCATAATAACATTTGCCCTTTTTTTTCCAGCAAAATTCGAGAGGAGCTTGATATGAAGCCTGTTCCCAGGGATAAATATTCCTCCTTTTCCCCTCGAGAGACAGACTGCAACCGCAAGAAGAGAGTGAGTGTCTTTTAAAGACCAAATTGCTTTTCCTGTGGAGGACATGAAGGCCCTTGGATGTGTCCAGAGGGGAACAGCTGGTGCCAGGGCTGGAAGGAGTGTCCAGGAGCGCCTGAGGGCTCTGTGTTTGTCTGGTTTGGAGAGAAGGAGGCTGAGGGGCCACCTCGTCCCTCTCTACAGCTTCCTGAGGAGGGAGTGTGGAGAGGGAGGTGGTGAGGTCTTCTCTCTGGAATCCAGAAATAGGACACGTGGGAATGGTCCAAAGCTGTGCCAGGGAGGTTCAGACTGGATATTAGGAAGAGTTTCTTTAGCAAGAAGGGGGGTCAAACCTTGGGAAGGGACTGCTGAACTTGAACTTTAGGTGGTTCCTCAGCCCCCTCTGTGGTGTAGCCCTGGATGAATCCCATGGATCTTGGTGGTTCCGCTGGGAATTGCTGTCTGCTGGGCTCAGTGCCATCACATCGATCTAAACCACACTCTGCTTCTCTCTCGTATTGGTTGCCTAGAGCAGCACCACAGGCTCTGACCATTAAAGAAGGGGGAAATGGCCTCAGGTTGCAGCTGGAGAGGTTCAGGTTGGATGTGAGGGAAAAGATTCTCCCTAGAAGGACGATTATTTAGGCTGTGGAATCTCTCCCTGGAGTTTTTCAAGCCGTGGTTTGACAGAGCCACGGCCTGGTGTTGGCAGCATTCCTGCAGCGGGGGCAGGGCTGGGCTGGGGACCTCTGAGGGTCCCTTCCAGGGATTCCACCAGCTCTCCTCACTCCTCAGAGCAGAGGGCTCCTGTCCTTCCCCATCCTACACACGCTGGAGAGGGAGGGCGGCCGCTCCTGAAAGTGCCTTTCCCTACAGAAGCCAGGCTGGAGCGTGGCCGGGAGCCAGAGGTGTGTGGGCAGCTCAGCAGGACTGGGTGGATGGGTTGGTCCTGCATTCCAGGCTCCTCACGTGCCACAGCCTCTGCCCGTCTGCCCCCGGGGCTCGGTTGTTCCCTCCTGTGGCTGCAGGTGGCTGCTCCCATCTGCTGCGGTGGTGGTGGTGGTGGTGAGGGAGTTCCTAGAAAGAGCAGGGAAAATCCAGTGTCCATTTCCTGGCTGGCTTGTACGAAGCAGTGTCTGCCTTATCCCCACAGAACAACGTCCTGAACGCCATCCTGCTCCTCATGAAGGAGCTGGACGCCGAGGGGCTGGAGATCATCCAGCAGACGGTGGTGAGGAGACTCCAGGCCTTGCAGAAGAAGGAGCTGCAGGAGGAGTGAGGGTGCCCATGGCCATTCCAACCCTCCCTGGAGCCCCAGCCCCACGGTGCCATCCTGCCCACACAGCCCTGGCTGCAGCCAAAGCCTCGGTGCTCCCGCTGTGCTTCCCGTGGGGAGGGGCTGGGCCGGGAAGCTGCTGCTGGCTCCTTCTCCGGAGCTTTCCTGCCTGGGGAGCAGGCTCTGTTCATGTTTGTATCCCGTGTCTTTGGGGCTGTTGGATGGGAACTGCAGGCAAATCAACAAAGCAGGAAGGAGCAGGGCTGCAGCCAGAGGTGCTGTGTGATCCAAGGGGGTGGCAACTGGAAAAGTCACCGCTCGTGGGCAGCTCCCACTCAGACTGACCCTCGGCCAGCCTGGGGTGTGTTGAAGCCTCTGGAGGCAGTTTCTACCACAAAGATTTGGTTTTGTGAAGTCCATCAAGGAGACATTTCCTGAGATGATCACCAAGAACCGTCTGGTGCAGGTTGTGAAGGTCAATGTCAAATTCTTAATTTCTTTTCCAAGCCCTGACTGGCTTCCTCTGGTCACGGCCAGTGCTTCCTTTAGCACTGCTTTGGGGGTCAGGCAGACCAAAGAAAACCTTGGAGCAGCCTCAGTGCAACACAAATGACTCCCAAATCCTGGATGCTCAGCTGTCCTCTCACCCCCACATTCCCTGCAGGCATTAGAGCAGCTTAAGGAAACATCCAAGTGAAAGGGCCCTGGGCGGTGCTGCCTGCTTTGCCCAGACATCAGGGGTGGGCGTTGCTCTCTAACTGATAAAAATGCATTTACTAAGGTTTTATAGAGCTGTTAAATACAAGCTAAACTGTTGTGACATACCAAATAAACCCAATTATCCCTCGAGGCCGTGTATGTCGTGGCTGGGGGCACTGCTCCATTACCTCTGGTTCACGGGGCACATTGTGAACCCTGCCGAGCAGGAGGAGGGCTGGGATCCCTCACATTCCCGCTCCACTGGGCCTCTGAAATGGTGATCCTGCTCCCAGCAATGCTTCCCAAGGGCACGGGGTTTGGGGAACCTTCCTGCAGCCGCAGCGAGGGCAGGAAGCAAAGCAGAGGGTGAGGAGAGCTCAGTGCAGAGCCACCCTGGGCAGGACAATGGCCCTGAGATGGGACACGAGCCGGGCCCTGGCACTGCACTGTCCCTGTCCCCTGTCCCCACTGTCCCTGTCCAGTGTCCAAGCCGTGCTGCCTGGAAGGAACACTCATCAGGGAATGTCCAACAAGCCTGTTTGCCTGACCTCGGTGGGAAGGGACACAGTTTGACCCTCGTCACTTGGGGGGTATTTTCCGATGCCTTTAACTCCTCCAGTGACCTCAGTTGTTTCCTTCTGCGTTAAATCCAGCTGCAGTTGTGTGATTTATGATGTCCCAGACTTCCCTCGACAGCCAGGGCCCGGGAGACTTGTCCATCATCCCCTGTGCATGATGTTCTGAGGGCAAGTCCTCTCCCAGGCTCCTGGCCTGTCCATGTTGGGGAGCGGGGGAGCTGCTGGACCCTCCAGCTCTTCTGGGATGAGAGTGATCAAAGGCATCATCGTGGTTTGTCGTCAGGGCTCGTTGGCCGTGCGGCTGGTGGAGCAATCGCCACGGCCTTGAGGACGCTGACACAATTCCTGGGAAGTTGGGCTGTGAATCCCAGGGCAGGAGCACAGCTCTGCCTACGTGCTGTGCTCGTCATCCTTGGCTGGTGCAGGGCTCCCGCTGCCCTGGCTGCTCCCCACGGCTCCTCGCAGTGTCCCTGCAAACCCCGGGGGGAGGCTCCTGCCCTTCCCTCTGGCTCTGGCAGCCTGCCCTCCGCTGCAGGAGGCTCCTGGATTTCTGCTCTGCCCTCAATTCAGGGTGGGCTGGATGTGCCGGGAAGCCTGGGAGCACAGTCACGTCCCTTCCTGCTTAGCCTCTGCCTGCCCATCTCCCCCCTGGAATTTGGCCCTCCAGGGTTTTTTTGGGTGGAAATGAGGTGTCGGGGCTGCAGTGACTCCGTCCCCCAACATGCAGCTGGTCTGACACCCCTGTCCTCATTGCCACCCCGAACCTGGCTGCTGCAGGGCTGTGCTGTGACAGATTTTCCGTGTGACCTGCTCTCACCCTGCCCTGCCTCAGCAGGGAATATTGAGCAGCGAATGCAGATGATTCCCAGTTGTGGAAAATGCCAGTGGCTGTGTGGATCCAGCACCATTTCCCTTCAAACCACCCTCAGGGCCTCTGGGAGGCCGATGGTGAGGCAGTGTGGGGTCTGTGGCTCAAGGGGGTCCTGCTTGGGAGTGGGTTGGGGCTCCTCCAATGGGACTGGCCCATGGGATGGTGGAAGAGCCCTTTTCCCACCCAGGAAACGGAGCTCCAGGAGCGTCCAGGTCCCTGCCTGGGGTCCCCAGAGCAGATACTCGTCCAGGAATAGCAGCAATGCCACCTCCATCAGCAATACCTGATATTCCTCCACAGCTCCAGCTCTGGCAGGGGAGAGACAATTGTTATCATCTTCCTCCAGAGCCAGTTAGGGGAAAGCACTGAAATTATGGGATCATACACTCATGGAATGGTTTGGTTGGGAAGGGACCTTAAATCTCATCTCATTCCACCTCCTGCCATGGGCAGGGACACCTTCCACTAGCCCAGGTTGCTCCAAGCCCCATCCAACCTGGCCTTGGGCACTTCCAGGGCTGGGGCAGCCACAGCTTCTCTGGGCAACCTGTGCCAGGGCCTCACCACCCCCACAGCCAAGGATTTTTTCCTGATATCCCATCTAACCCTGCCCTCTGGCAGTGGGAAGCCATTCCCCCTTCTCCTCTCACTCCAGGCCCTTGTCAATAGTCTCTCTCCATCTTTGTTGCAGCTCCTTCAGCCACTGCAAGGCCACAATCAGGTCACCCCAGAGCTTCTCCTCTCCAGGCTGAACAATCCCAACTCTCCAGCCCTTCCTCCCAGCAGAGCTGCTCCATCCTCTGACCACCTTGGGGCCTCCTCTGGACTCTCTCCAGCAGCTCCATGTCCTCCCTGTGCTGTTCCCCAGGGCTGGAGCAGCTCTGCAGGGGGGTCTCCCCTGAGGGGCAGAGAAGCACAATCCCCCCCTGCCCTGCTGCCCACGCTGGGGGATCAGCCCAGGGCACGGGGGGTTCTGGGCCGGGCCATGTCCAGCCTCTCCCCCACCAGCCCCCCGGGCCCTTCTCCCAGGGCTGCTCCATCTGCTCATCCCCAGCCTGGAGTGATCCCGGGGCTGCCCCGACCCAGGTGCAGCACCAGCCCTTGGCCTTGTTAAACCTCAGCAGATTCCCAAGGGCCACTTCTGGAGCCTGTCCAGGTCCCTCTGGATGGCCCCGTCCCCCAGCTGTGTCCCTGCACCCTCAGCTCGGGGTCACCTGCAAAGCTGCTGAGGGTGCCCCTGATCCATCCTCTTCCTCATTAATGCTCAGATTAAATAACACTGGTCCCAGCACAGACCCTCAGGGCACCACTGCCCACTGGTGTCCACTGGGACCCTGAGCCACTGACCACGACCCTCTGGATGGGACCATCCAACCACTTCCTTGTCCATCTGACAGTCCATCCATTGAATCCTTCTCTCCCCAGTGTAGAGAGAAGGATGTTGTGGGGGACCATGTCCAAGGCTTCACAGCAATCCAGATAAATGACTTTATAATCCATATAAATGTCCTCCGTAGCCCCTCCCTTGTCCACTGATGGAGTCACTCCACCACAGAAGGCCAGGGGGCAAATCAGGGGGAACTTTCACTTGGGGACAGCTCCGTGGGGAGGACAAAACAACAGCATGTTTGACTCAAAAGCCTGTGATGCATCCTGGTGCTGGTGCTGTCCTGGAGGCTGCAGCCGTCAGCTGGAAGCCCCAGGAGGAAAGTGTCCTGGGAAAGGGGCTCCATGGAGCTGTCTGGAATGGCTGAACATGCGGAGCGTGGCCAGACCGGCACGTTTGGCAGGAGCCCTGAGAAAGTGCCTCAGCAAACGCACTCAGCGCCTCCATAAATCACTTGGGCACGTCCTTTGAAGGTGGGAACGGAGTGATTTTCCTCTGGAATTGCAAAGCCTGCCCGCAGAGGATGCTGACCTTGCCCCTACTGTGGCCCGGACAGCAAGAAGCTGCCCGCAGTCCCACTCTCCCAGGCTTTGAGGATGTGCAAAGCCAGGAAACCTCCTGGCCCGGCATTAATCCGGCTTGGGAAAACCATCTGGCTTTCCTGGCAGGGACTGTCCCCCCCATCCCACCCCCAGCCCTGCCATCCCTCCCTCCCCCTTGGCGCTCAATGACCACTCCAGGCAGGCAGGTTTGGCTCCAGCAGGTTTTATCTCTAGAGGAGGAGGAGCAGCACCACGAGCAGTGCTGGATCCGGGGTCACAGAGCAGCAGATGACGGACACGGCACCCGGGGCCGCGCGGTGACATCGCAGCCAAGCGTCATGCAAGGGGGAGAGGGGCTCGCCGGGACCCCGCGCTCAGCCCTCCTGACACCCCACGGGGATGGAGCTTTTCCAGGGCTCAGGGGCAGCCCCAAGCCCCGGGGAGCAGCTCCAGCCCCTCCGGGATGGCACTGCACCCTCCTCACCCCCCTCCCGCACGCGGGGCAGGCGAATACAAAGCAGCAGCAGCGGTTGGCTCAGGCGGTCAGGCCGCTAGACAAGGACTTAAAATACCCCATGATTAAATAATAATAAACTATTAAGGGAAGATCAAGGGTCTGGGCTGTGCAGCTGGGCTCAAGCAACACCTCCCTTCTGCACTTGCACAGGGACCAGACACCGCACCAGTGATTTGGGGCAGGATTGTGCCGTTCTGGGAGCTGGCACCAGGCTCTGCCTGCTTTGAGGGGTCGGTGGCAAAGCTACAGGGCTACTGAGAACAGGGGGATGCGGCGCTCCCCGAGCAGCACTGGGGGGGGCAGAGGACACGGTGGGGGCTGTGGTTTGGGCTGGTGGCACTAGAAGCCCTTCTCGATGCTGAGGGTGCGGCGGGTGACGTGCTCCATCTGCCCTGAGATGTACTCGGTGAGGCTGATCTGGTAGTTGGCGAGCATCTTCAGCATCAGCCGCAGGTTCAGCCACCACTGCTCCTGGGGCAGCCTGTGCCTGCACGGGGGGACACGGTTCTAGAGCGGACAGCCCGGGAATGTCCCCCTGGGAGCTGGTGAACCGCCGGGGCACGGGCACTTACTCAAAATCCGTGACTTTCTTGAGCTCTGTCACAGGGCTGAAGGCCACCACCTTCTTCCGGAGCCCGATCACGCAGGCAGAGTCCCCCGAGTTGGCAAACACACGCCCTGGGAGGGGACATGGCCGACCTTGGCCACCTCGCCGGGAGCTGAGCCCGGAGCAGCAGCCACCAGCCTCCCCCACGCCCACCATGGGACCCCCGGCCCTTGGCTCACCCTTGCTGTAGACTTGCTGCAGCTTCTCCGACATCCACAGCACCGCCTTCACTCCCAGCTTGGTCCCATAGTTGCGGTCAAAGGGGGTCGGGGCTCCCCCCTGGGGACAGAGAAATGGGGCTGTCACGCCTGTCCAGCCCACGGGGACAGCGGTGGTCCACATTGCCCTGTCCCCTGTACCTGCTGGAGGTGGCCCAGGACGTTAATCCTGCAGTCAAAGATGCCTTTGCCCTCGGAGGAGTAGAGATTGTAGAGGAACTCGGTGGTGTAGTGTTCGTGGCACTTTTCATTGCTGGGGGTCACAGGGAACGGGTTGGGGGGCTGCTCCTTACTCTGCCATTCCCTGTGCTCCCCACAACACCTTTCTTGGCTGCTTTGTTCTCCCTGAGGACCAGAGCCCTGGCCTGTGTGCCCAGGGGGACCCTGGGGCCAGGGTGGGGACAGCTGTGGAGGCATCCCATGCAGGACTGTCCCCACGGCCGAGCGTGCCCACCGTGTCAAACCTCACAGTGCCCAGGGGCCCTCTCTGGCCACGGGAAGGACTCAGCTCCGGCCTCGCTCCCCGCCATGGGGCTGGGCTTTGCAGTGACTGTCCCCAAAGGTCCCCAACTCACCGCAGCACCAGCCCTCTCTGGATATCTGTCTTCATTTTGTCAGTCAGGTGCTCCACATTGGCCTGCAAGATGAACACCAGGATGCTGTCCCAGGTCGCTCCGGTCCCCTCTGCCGGACCGAGGCACCACCACCATCAACCCTTAGCCATGCTCCTCCAGCTCCTGCCCTGCCCTGCAGCCCTCCCTTCCCCGATTTTCCTTCTTCTTTCAGCCAGAAAGCCGCTCACCTTCAGGTCGTGGATGGTGAAGGGGTCTTCGTAGACGTAGGCGGCGTCGGCGCCCACGGCAATGCCGGTGACGGTCGACAGGTACCCGCAGTAGCCGCCCATGGTCTCCACAATGAACACGCGGCGCTTGGTGCCCGAGGCCGACTGCTTGATGCGGTCACAGCTCTGCACCAGGAGGAGGGGGGGGGTCACACTGGGAAAACCCACCTCTGCCTCCCAGGGCTGGGAGGTGAGCTGCCCCCCCAGCCCGGCCCTCACCTCCATGGCCGCGTTGACGGCCGTGTCGGAGCCCAGGCTGAAGTCGGTGCCGGGCACGTTGTTGCTGATGGTGGCGGGGATGACGCACATGACGATGCAGAGCTCCTCGTACTGCCCGCGCGCCTCCACCAGCTGCAGCACCCCCTCGTACGCCTGTGAGCAGGGACGGGGAGATGCCAGCCCCGCAGCCAGCCCCACCTCCCAAAAGCATTCCTTTGGGATGCCCACAGCCCACCCTGGCCCCCAGGAGCCAGGGCTGAGGGTCCCCCCGCACCTCGAACCCGCCGATGACCAGCAGCCCCTGGATGTTGAACTTCCGCACGTTCTCCACGATCTTTTCCATGCAGGTCTTGGGCAGTGTCCTGTGGTGGGGGGGGGGAGGAGAGACCATGGTGGTGAGGACAGGGGTGTCACCTCCCCTGCACCCCCCGTCTCCCAGGGCTGCACTCACCGCTTGGTGCCCAGCATGGACCCGCCGCGTCCCAGCCATCCTGCCACGTCGTGCCAGCCCACCTCGCGGATCTGCGGGCGGGATTAGGGGTGGGAAGGGCACCCCGTCACCCCCGTCCAAGCCCAAACCCACCCCCTGGGACACCCCTTACCTGCCCCTTGGCCAGGCCCTCGAAGCCGTCGCTCACCACGTAGATGGTGTGTCCCTGGCAGATGCTGATGCGCACGGCCGAGCGCACGGCCGCGTTCATGCCGGCGGCGGGGGCTCCCACGTTCAGGATGGCCAGGCTGAAGGGGCTCTGCGGGGACAGGGAGGGGCACAGCACATCCATGCGTGTCCCCAAGGTTGGGGGTGGTGTTCCCTGATGCTCCTCATCTCCCCTCACCTTCTCCTGCGCCGGCTTCTGGTGCGCCAGCAGCTTGTAGATGTTCCAGTTGTTCTCGAAGCTCCTGCAAGGACACGGTGAGGTGTCCCCAAGGCATGTTTGGACCCTGGGGTGGGGTGGGGGGAACACCCTTCTGGCTGTGGGAGCCAGCGGTTTCCCAACAAGGAGAAGCCCCCATCCCGTAGGGATGTGTGCCTCGATCCCCAATCCCTGCTGCTCACCCCCCACGGAGCTGGATGGCCTCCTCAAACCTCTTCTCATCCATGGCCTTCTGCACATCCTTCGTCTTGGGGGCAAGGCAGAGACACAGCACTGTGACACCCACACCTGTGGGGTGGGGAGTGGGACCCCCCCGCCGATGCCCCGGTACTCACCACCTGGACACACTCCATGAGTGGCAGCCGCACGGACTGGTTCCCGGAGAGGCTCACCACACACGCCGGCGTGTCCGGCGTGGCCTCCAGCAGCGCCATCACCGCCTCCATTCCCATCTTGCTGCTCTGCAAAGGGACAGGGGCACCCGTGACACCGGGGCCACCGGACCAGCTGGGTGGGATGCTGGGGATGCTCCCACAAGGCTTGGAAACCACGCGGCTGCCGATTCACAGCTGGAGAGGTGACGGTTTTACTCAAAACCCCATGAATTCCGCAGGAAACGACGGGGAACGGGCACATGGCTCTGCCTGGCACAGCAGGGCTGAGCCCATCAAGCTTCATCCCAGCTGGTAAGTCCTTTTCCATGGGCAGAGGGGTGGCAGGAGCGGGGCTCCCCCTCTCCCTGTCCTCCCCTGGGACCTACCAGCACGCGGTCGAAGGCCGAGGGGGTCCCTCCGCGCTGCACGTGGCCGAGGACGGTGACGCGCGTGTCGAAGCCCAAGCGCTGCACCACCAGCTGCAGGGGAGAGGGGGTGTCACGCCGAGGACCCGCCAGGGACCCACTGGTCCCTGTGGGCACCGGAGCAGGTGGCAGAGAGGGCACTCACGTCCTTCACGTAGTTGGAGGAGATGGGTTTCCCGCTGCGGTCGATGGCGCCCTCGGCGATGATGATGATGTTGAGCCGCGACCCTCGGCTGCGTGTCTGGCACGAGGGGAGAGAACTGAAACTCCCGGTGGCCGTGTCCCAGCACCCTCCCCTCCCTGCCGGCGGCCGCTGCCCCAGGGGTGGCTCAGGTCACGGGCAGCCGAGCCCCCGCCAGCGCTGCCCCTGGCACGCGAGGGCTGGATTTGCGCTCGGCTGAGTGCCCCGGGTCACAGGACAATGGCGGCGGCTCCCGAAGCTTCGCGGGGGCCGGGCACTGGCCTGAGGCTCAGCCCGGGCTCCTGAGGGGAATCTCCGTGGGGAAACAGGAGACAGGACTGTAGGAGACCCCCCTCACCTCCCCCAGCCTCTCGCACATGAGGTCCTCCCAGCCGTCCTCCGGAGGGGATTCAGGGATGAAGAGCCAGTCGGCGCCTGAGGCCAGGCCGGACACCAGCGCCAGGTACCTGGGGGGACACGGTGGTGGCAGCCCCGAGACATGACATCCCACATCCCATCCCACCGACGGGCTTCCCTCGGGGCCTTACCCACAGTGGCGACCCATCACCTCCAGCACGAACGTCCGCTGGTGGCTGCAAGGACACGGGTGGGAGGACAAGGAGTGGGTGCGATGCCGTGGGGAGGCCCAGCACCCCCCCAGCGCCCGCCCCGCTCACCTCTGCGCCGTGGTGGTGATGGCGTCGATGACCTCCATGATGCGGTGCAGGGCCGAGTCGGTGCCGATGGTCATGTCGGTGCCGCAGAAGTCGTTGTCGATGGAGCCCACCAGCCCCACGATGTTCAGGCGGCAGTTCTGCCGCGCCACCTCCTCGCTGATCTGCCCTGGGGGGGGTCACAGCCACCACACCGGTTATTCTGGGGCGCTCACATCCCCCCCGTCACCAGTGGAGCAGTGTGGGAGCCCAGCCCTCCTCGGGCTCACAGTGATGGGGTGAACCTCCGGATCTCAGCCCTGCTCCGACGCCTTCTGTGCCCACCCGGGGGGCTTTGGGAGGGGGTTCACCCACCGTCTCGGACCAGCTCGTCCAGCAGCCCGGCCCACTCAGAGCGGAAGATGTCAGCGCCGGTGAGGCTGCCGTCGCCGCCGATGACACACAGGTTGGTGATGCCGTGCTCCACCAGGTTGCGGGCGGCGCGGAGCCGCCCCGCGCGCGTCGTGAAGGCCTTGCAGCGGGCGCTGCCGATCACCGTCCCGCCCTGGGGGCACAACGGGGGCACACGGCTCGTCACCCGGACTTGGGGAGCTGGGATCGGGGGGTCCCACGGCCCCACCGGTGACCCTCACCAGCTGGATGATGTTGGAGACGCTGAGCCAGTTGGCTTGCTTGATGTTGTCGCCCCCCTCCACCAGCCCCTCGTAGCCCTGCGGAGAAGAGCAGGGTGGAGGTGAGGGGTACCCTGGCACTGGGGGGTGGGTGCCCCCCACACGTGACAGGGAGCAGGGGGGTATCCCAACCTCATAGATGAGGAACACCTTGGCTCCCACGTATATCCCCATGCGGGTGACGGCGCGGACGGCGGCGTTCATCCCTGGAAAAGCGAAAAGTGACCCGGGACGTTCCGTGGGATCCTGTGCCCCACGGGGGGTGGGATCCTGTAGGTGACCCTGAGGGGTCCCCTCAACTAGGGTGAACCTCGTGGGACCCTGAGCCCCAGAGGAGATCAGATCCTGTAGGTGACCCTGAGGTGTCCCCTAGAGTGAGTTGGACCCACGTGGGCTGAGACCGGGCAAACTCCACGCACGGGTGGGAGCTGCGGATGAGCAACTGGCCGGGACCGAGTTGCTTATCTGGGAAAAGACACCCTCCCCTCCGTGAGGCTCCCCCCGCGGGCCCGTGCCTTGTCCCGGGGGTGATGGGGACGGGGAAGCGCCGCGGGCGGGACGCACCGACCCTCCCCCGTGGGGGCACACGGGACGGGGGTGTCCCATCCCCTCGCCCTGGGGCGCAGCGCGGGCCGCGGTCCCGCGGACTCTGGCCCCGGGCGGTCACGGACAGGGACACGGGCACGGACACGGGCACGGACACGCGGGGAGGCCCGGCTGCCTCCCCTCCCGGGCCGAGCCCCCCGCCCCGCCGGGCGCACCTTGCGCGTCGCCGCCGCTGGTGAGAACGGCGATGGCCATCCCGGCCCCCGCCATCCGCAGCCGCTCCAGCTCCGCCGCCGCCATCGCTGCGCTCCCGGCACCGGCAACGCCGCCACCGCCCCGCCCCGGGACACGCACGGACCGCGGACACGCCCCGGGACACGCCCCGGGACACGCAGGGACCGCGGACACGCCCCGATGGGGGACACGCAGGGAACGGGGACACGCCCAGGAACACGCCCCGGGACACGCACGGAGCAGGGACACGCCCCGGGACACGCCCCGTCGCCCGGAGCGGCAGGCAGGGTGACACGTCGCGCCGTATCGCGACATAGTGCGCCATGTCGTGCCGGACCGTGGGGACATCCCACGCCACCCCATCCTGTGTGAGATGCGTCCCAGAGTCCTGAGGGAACTGGCGGACGGAGCTGCCAAGCCACGCTCCAGGTTATTGGAAAAGCCGTGGCAGGTGAAGTCCCAGGTGACTGGGAAAAGGGAAACGTTGTTCCCGTCTTTCAAAAGGGTGGAAAGGAGGAGCCTGGGGGCTACCGCCCCGTCAGCCTCTGTGCCTGGGAAGGTCATGGAACCGACCCTCCTGGAAGCTCTGCTGAGACACAGGGAGGACAGGGATTCGGGACAGCCAGCATGGCTTCACCAGGGGCAGGTCCTGCCTGACCAACCCGGTGGTCTTCTGTGGTGGAGTGACTCCATTAGTGGACAAGGGAGGGGCTACAGAGGACATTTATATGGATTATAAAGTCATTTATCTGGATTGCTGTGAAGCCCTGGACATGGTCCCCCACAACATCCTTCTCTCTACACTGGGGAGAGAAGGATTCAATGGATGGACTGTCAGATGGACAAGGAAGTGGTTGGATGGTCCCATCCAGAGGGTCGTGGTCAGTGGCTCAGGGTCCCAGTGGACACCAGTGGGCAGTGGTGCCCTGAGGGTCTGTGCTGGGACCAGTGTTATTTAATCTGTGCATTAATGAGGCAGAGGATGGATCAGGGGCACCCTCAGCAGCTTTGCAGGTGACCCCGAGCTGAGGGTGCAGGGACACAGCTGGGGGACGGGGCCATCCAGAGGGACCTGGACAGGCTCCAGAAGTGGCCCTTGGGAATCTGCTGAGGTTTAACAAGGCCAAGGGCTGGTGCTGCACCTGGGTCGGGGCAGCCCCGGGATCACTCCAGGCTGGGGATGAGCAGATGG
Organism: Pipra filicauda; assembly: GCF_003945595.2. Classification (NCBI taxonomy): domain Eukaryota; kingdom Metazoa; phylum Chordata; class Aves; order Passeriformes; family Pipridae; genus Pipra; species Pipra filicauda. The sequence continues at coordinate 20,168 of NW_024103488.1, read as the reverse complement.
AGCAGCCCTGGGAGAAGGGCCCGGGGGGCTGGTGGGGGAGAGGCTGGACATGGCCCGGCCCAGAACCCCCCGTGCCCTGGGCTGATCCCCCAGTGTGGGCAGCAGGGCAGGGGGGGATTGTGCCCCTCTGCCCCTCAGGGGAGACCCCCCTGCAGAGCTGCTCCAGCCCTGGGGAACAGCACAGGGAGGACATGGAGCTGCTGGAGAGAGTCCAGAGGAGGCCCCAGGGTGGTCAGAGAGCTGGAGCAGCTCTGCTGGGAGGAAAGGCTGGAGAGTTGGGATTGTTCAGCCTGGAGAGGAGAAGCTCTGGGGTAACCTGATTGTGGCCTTGCAGTGGCTGAAGGAGCTGCAACAAAGATGGAGAGAGACTATTTCCAAGGGCCTGGAGTGAGAGGAGAAGGGGGAATGGCTTCCCACTGCCAGAGGGCAGGGTTAGATGGGATACTGGGAAGGAATTCTTCTGTGTGAGGGAATTCCCACCCCTCAGCTTAGCTCCCCCGAGTGTCACCCCCTTCCAGGGAGGGGGGTCCTGGTGCTGGATGCCCACTCCAGGCCTGGTGGGTGTGAGGCTGCTCCCTCCATCCCTCCCCCATTCCCTGGGAATGGTCCCCATCACCGTGTCCCCACTGGTCTCCAGGGGAGCAGGATGGACCCTGCCCAGCCAAGGGATGGGGAAACTGAGGCAGGCACTGGCTGCTCGCCCAATTCCCTCTGTCCCGAGGTGATTTGGAGCCTCAGCCCGCATCCAGGGGCGCTGCAGTGCCTGGCATGTCCGGCAGGGAAGGGGTGCGGGTGGGTCGGGTGAGGAAATGGGAGAGACCTGGCTGGAGTCCCGCTCTCCTCCTCCCACAGCCCCACCTCCCCGGCCGGCTTAACATCCCATGGGCCAGCCCGGGGCCACCATTCCGTGCCCACCGCTGTCCCCACGCCGAACTCCCGACCGGGCCAGCCTCGGGGCCACCGTGCCGTCCCCATCCCCGTGCCCGTCCCCGCGATGCTGCGGCTGCTGCTGCTCTGCGGGGCCCTGGGCTGCGGGGCGGAGCAGGCGGGTAAGGCAGGGGAACGGGGGCCGAGAGCTCGGGGTTGGCGTGGGGGGACACGGGGGCTGGCAGGGGGTGGGCGCGGGGCTCGCGGGGGGACGGGGCGGTGCGTGATGTCCCACGTGTCCCGCAGCCCCGCTCACCTTCACCATGGTGCACTACACCCGCGTCTTCGAAGGCAATTCCCTCTTCTGGGGGAACGCCAGCCTGGACGGGCGGCTCAGCCACGTGCTGGAGGGGCACAATGTCACCCAGGTGCTGCCGCTGGAGCCGCCCGACGCCTGGGCCCAGCGGCAGAAGGACGTGACCACCTACCTCAGCAACTTCAGCAACCTGGTGAAGCTCTTCAACAAGGAGAGACCCATGGACTGTGAGTGGTGCCCGGGGGGCACTGGGGTGGGGGAGACCCCCCTGTGCTGCCAGGGCACGGGGATGGCTCTGCAGGGACAGGTGGGCAGAGGGGTGGGGACATGGCCATGTGCAAAACGTCTCTGTGGGCAAAGGGAGCCCTTCTGTGGAGCCGGGAATTTCTCATCCAGAGCCTGCCCTGGGAACGGGGTGATGCTCAACCTGCTTCTGCTCCTCAGAAAAAGGGCTGGGACTGCAGCTGGGGGGGATAGTGAGGTGTAGACACCCTGCCTGTATCCCACCTGTATCCCACCTGCACCCTGCCTGCATCCTGCCTTCTTACTGCCTGCTTCTTGTCTTCATCCCACCTGTATCCTACCTGCAACCTGTCTGTGACCTGCTTGCTTTCTACCTACTCCCTGCCTGCTCCCTGCCAGCATCCCACAGCTTTCCAGGAGCAATGGGATGCTGCTGGTGACAGTTTCGTGCTCCTGCACCTCTCCACAAGCCCAGTTTCCTCTGCTGCTCCTGCCCAGGCTGTGCTTCACCTTCCTTTTCTTCCTTACCCCCAAACCTGTTCTTCCCCAGCTCCACATTTCTGTACCTGCTCCTTGGGGAGCCCTGTGTCACCACGGGGTCTCTGGTGTGACACCCCCACGTCCTGGTGTCCCCCTGCTCCCTGGGTGCATCCATCCAGGAGAGCAATGAGTGCCCCGAAACCCTCTCATCTCCATAAAACTGGATCTGTGCTGTTGGGAGATAAGGGAGGGAAAATAATCCTGGCCGCTGGAAAAGCCACTGAGGGGGAGCAGAGCCGTGGGTGGGTCGGCTGTTGCAGGGCTGAGGCTGTGAGAGCTCAGGGCATGATTTGGGTGGGACCTGGTGACCCTGTCTGTCCCTCTGTCCCCACAGACACCCAGAGGCTCTGCTGCCACCTCGGCTGCCGCCTCTTCCCCAACGGCACATCCCACAGCTTCTACGAGGTGACCCTCAACGGGACGGCCTTCCTGAGCTTCCACGTCCCCAACGCCACCTGGCAGCGGCGCTGGCCCGGCCAGCACCAGGTGGCCACCTTTGCCAAGACGGAGCTGATGAAGTACCCCATAACCACACAGCACCTGCAGCACTTCCTCAACACCACCTGTGTCAGCATCCTGCAGGCTCAGAGCGCCGGGACAGGTCTGGGCTGGGGCCTGGGATGGGGACAGGGACGTGGTGGGGTGACCCCAGTCATCACCTCCGTCCTTCTCGGCTCTTGCAGGAAAACTCAGCGTGCGGTCGCGCGCTCCGCTGGTGCTGGGGCTGATCCTGGGGACCCTCTGCTTGCTGGGCATGGCCGTGGGGATCTTCTGGTGCACGGGAGGGAGCTGCTAACGGAGCTGGCAGCTGTCCTGCGTCACCCCATGGACACAGGGGATGGACCCATCATCTCCCTGTGGATCCATCATCTCCCTGTGGAGGCAGAGAATGGACCCATCACCCCCCCATGGATCCATCATCACCCTGTGGAGGCAGGGGACAGACCCATCACCTCCCCATGGACATAGCAAGGAATGAATCCATCATCTTCCCATGGATCCAGCATCACCCTGGGGAGGCAGGGGCTGGATCCATCATCACTCCGTGAATCCATTGACCAAGCTGCTCCCCCACAAGGAATGCATGTCCCCAGTGCCATGGGCTTTGCTCCCAAGGAACACCAGTGGCTTCCCTGCCCTGTCCCAGCTGGACTGATGCCCCCAGCAGCCCCTGCCCCGGGGATGCTCCCCACACTGGGTTGGCACAATGTACTGAGACTCCACAGAAACACGCCTGGCACGGATGGAAAAATGGGGAAGACGGGGGTGGTGGGGAAACCATCAGGAGAAACAGCCAAGGAATGGTTAAAAGGATGGAGTTAAACCCTCATCTATCCCTGTTCCAGAGAGGTGGAGGGAGGATGTCACACCTTGTGTAATAAAAGCACCCATCAACTCCCACCACACCTTTGGCTGCTCTCATTCCCCTCAGCAGCCCTGATGGGGGCTGTGGATCCATCACAGATCCATCATGGATCCATCACAGGCTGTGGCTGCTGGTGCCAGTCCCAGTGTCTGACCCTGGGCTGTGCACTGAGTTTTCCAGGCCTCTGGAAAGAGGCTGTTGGTGTTTGCTGGAGGGGTTTGCTGCTCCTGAGCTCATTTCAACCTTCCCCCGGCTTTGGTTTGACTCAATTAAGTCACTTTCCCACTGTTTTTCATTCCAAGGCCAAGCACAGACAGCTGTGAGGGCCAGTTTTCCACAGTCCAAGTCCCAGCTAAAAACTCCTCTTGACTGTTTAAACTTTGGTTGTATCAATAATAAATTCTTGGCTGCGTTTCCCTTTCACCCAAAGGAAGATTTTGAGCTCTCCTGCTCATCTCCACCTCTCCAAGGACAGGAAGGGCTGGGGATGAGTCAGGGGACAGTGGTGGAGGGGACAGTGCAGGAGAGAGGAGCTCTCCTGCATTAACTTCCAGCTCTTTCCTTTCTAAACACCCTGTGAGCAAGAAAGGGTGGGATGGGGGAAGAGAGGAAAAGAGATGTGGGACAGAGGGGATGGGGAGATGACCCTGGGAGTTGTCCTCTAGCAGGGATGGAGAAGGAGGTGTCCCAAGCCCACACCTCATCACCCTGGCCCACGGCCATCCCTGAAGCAGCCCCCGCCTCCCCAGGCTCCGGGGGCAGGGACTGGCGTGTTCCCCACCCTGCGGAGGCTCCGAGAGGCCGGAGAATCCAAAACAACAGGGCTGAGGCACGTGAGCATCATCGCCTTTGGCAGGAGCTGTGCTGAGGGACAAGCACTGCCTGTCCCTGCCACGGGCATCCAGGGATGCTGAAGGTCACACACAGTGGGTTTGCTCCCCATGGAAGGATAAAATCCCTTCCAGTCAGAGGAAACAGCCACATTCCTGGCTCATTTGGGTTTCGGACTTGGGGCATCTCTGCTGCCTGCACGTGTTGCACCGTGGTCCCCAAGAGCCAGAGGGATTCTCATTCCCAGTCCCCCCCTCCCTGGGCTGCAGCTCCTTGCTCGGGCTGGGATTGCAGAGGGCGGATCCTGTGGGATCCCCACGGCTGTGATGGAGCCGTTGGATAGCCGGGAGGGCACCCAGGGCAGACCCAGGCTGGAGAAACCAGGGAGGTCTGGAATAGCAGGTCTTGTTTTGCTTTTTGCTTCTGAAATGCGTCATCTTTTGGACAGATGAGGAAGCCTCCACTTGGAGCAGCTCTGGAAAAGCCTCTTTCCTGCTCGCAGGCCCCCCGTGCATGTCGGTCGCAGCAGGAGAGCGCTCCAGGACGGAGCCAACTCCGCTGCTGGTCTGGAGTTCCCACAGGGGGATGGGGCAGCACCTGGCAGGGGGAACCCCCAAAACTGCAGGACCCCGGGGAACAGCCTCACCTCGATCCGTGTCCAGGGGCAACGCATCCAAACCTTCCACCCCCATCCCTTCCACCAGCACTGGCATCCCACAGGGACATGGTGACCAACTGCAGAGGGGTTGTGGTGGCAGCACCCACTCCCAGCACACTGTAACCCCAAACTTTTTCCTCCTCATCCCAAACCTCCCAAAATTTCTCTTCCTCACCCCAAAACCCGCAATTGCCTCATGGCGGGGCCACCAAAGTTGTGGCAAGCTGGGGATGTGTGACCGGGCTGCCCCAGAACTGGGAGCTGCGCTCCTGTTCTGTCACTCTTCTAACAGGGATCAGCTCCCTGGCAGCTGGCAGCCACATGCATGGCCCATCCTTTCCCAAATTTGGCCGTTCTTCCGCCCCGGATCCCAGCTCAGGACAATGTGTCGCCGCGGATCCCGTCAGCCGTGGGGGTTTTTCCATTTGCTCCTCGGGGGTTTTTCGGGTCCTGGTTTGTTCTGTACACAAACCTCTGGCAGCTTTCACCAGCCCCCGGAGTGAAGCATCCCGGTTTTCTGCAGGGATTGCCAGGCAAGGCTTTGTTTTCCACGCATGGTTTCCATCACTCCGCTATCGCTGCCTTGGATAAGGGCTCAGATAAGACCTTGATCCCTGATCCTGCTCCAGTCAGACCAGTGAGACCATGCCCACATGCAGGAAAGAGCTTTTCCCTTCGTCTCCAGCCCATGGGAGACTTGGATGGGGTGGGAAGGTCTCCCCTCACCCCCACATTCCCTTTTGGACATCAGCTCCCTCTGCAAGGTCGGCACCTCCATCCATGTCCTTCAGGAGCCTTCGTGCCCCAGAGCCAAAGGGCTGGATGGCTCCAGGAGCTGCCCAAACCTCCTGTGCCTGCTGGGGTGGGGAGGGGGGGAAAAGTGGGGCTGATGGGATCCATCTGGAAGGAGGAAGGGATTATCCCTGTAAACACCTCTTACGCACTCGGAGCCTGCGCTGGTGTCATTGTGGCTTTTCTGGACTAAACAAACCACGTCCTTCCAAATTCCCGGAGGTCACAGTGTCACAGCCCCAGATGTTTGAATTCTGGGCTTTGGGACACCCTTTTTAACCCCGGGGGCTGCACTGGGGTGAGGGGATCCGCTTTTTTGGGGGGGATGGAGGCTGTTTGGGATCTGCTTTCTAGCAGCCTCCTGCTCCCACATGGAAGCGAGCGGCTCCCTGGAAATACAGCAGAGGAAAGGGCTGTGCTGGCCAGTCCCTCCTGGCAGGGCAGATGGGTGCCCATCTCTGCCCTCTTCCCTTCCTGCTCGCTTCCCAGGTGAGCTGCAGGATGCAGGAGAAAGCTGGCCAGGAGCAGGGATGCGCGGGTGGCAGCCGGGATGAAGGCAGCGGGATCCCACCCATCCCACCACACCTCCAGGCCCACAGGCTGTCCTCTCCCTGGGCAATCCAGTGGCAGGGGAGCTGGGATGGGGGCTGCTAGCTCGGGTTCCGGTGAGGAATCACGGCCTCACCTTCCCTTCCCAGCTGGAGGCTCCCATGGCAATCCCAGGTGCCCTCAGAGCAATGTTCTCCTGGCACCAGCCCCCTCTCCCTCCTGCCCTCCCTGCTGGCTCTGGAGCAGGAAGGTTCAGACACAGATGACTCAAAAATAACACGATTTTTCTTTGGAAGAACCAAGCCTTCCTGAGCTGTACTTCCAGGGAAGTTCCCATAGGGAAATGGCTGTTTGGGAACACTTCCCAAACACTTCCCGGACTTGGAAGACTCTGTGTGGCCAAATGGAAGCAAACTCCCACCCCTCAGGATTCCCACACCGAGGGCAGAAGCTCCTTGGAGCAGCCCCAAAACCTCAGCACCTGGTCTGGGATGGGGAATGTGGCTTTAAGTGCAGCCAGCCAGGCTGTGGAGGGAGAGGAGACACAGATAAGGCTGCAAGGCATGATGGAAAAGTAGATCCGAGCCCTGTTTTCACCCCCATCATCAACCTGCTATGGAATCTTCATTCCATCTGCTCCTTCTCCTCCCCTGGGATGGGAGGGATCTATCCAAAGGGTGGGAACCCAGCGCTGATGGAGGTGATGACATCTAAAATCCAGTCAGTGGTGAGGCCCTGGAGGTGATGAAAACCATTCCCTTCAGGAATAAACCAGGATCCCATTTCAGCCAGGCCTCCCCAAAGCAGCACGGGAACGTGTTCCAAGGACAAGTGTTTTCCTAGAAGAATTGAAAAACACACCTCTATCTGAGCCCTCCCAATCTTCACCTTTACAAGGATCCAGGGTAAAAGAGGACCAGGAAATTAGGGTTTATTTGGTCCAGTTTGGGAACAGCATTGCTTAGGAAGGGCTGGAAATCCAGGCTGTGTGTGACAGAATTCCCAGTTCGGAGATTCGCACTGTCCGGATCCTTGTTTGGTCCCTGACCAAGATGGGAACACATAACCCCCCCGGGAAGCATTTATAAGCACAAAGGATCCAGAAACCTATGGAAATGTTTGAGCAAGCACTGCTGTTGCTGCTGGGAAAAAGCATGGAAGCCCTGGAAGCTTTGTCTGGAGGTGGGAAAGGCGAAGGACACCCCCCCACAGCGGGAGGGAAAGGATGGAAGGAAGCAAGGTTGCCTGCTTGGAATTTGGGGCTTTTTTTCCTGTTTTCCTCCTTGCTGCTGTACAATTCAGGGCTCTGCAGCCATTGTTGAGCTCCCCGAGGAGTCCGGCCCCACAATGCCATAAAAACAAACCACAGGAAGGAAAGGGATTAGCAGGGAAAGGAAAAGCAGCAGCAGGAACGAGGAGCCAGGCCCAAAATAAACCCACTGGCTGCTGCTGGGGGTGCAGGTAGGAAAGGTTACACCTTCTCCAGGGGGAAGCTGTGACTCTGGAGCGAAATCCCAGCTTTTTGGGTTCGTTGCTACAGGTGAGCACTGGCAGCAGGGTTGCAAGGGGCTGGAATAACGGGAATCAGCCTCGTGCAGAGGGATACGGGAAGGAATTTCTTTGAAATCGGAGGTTTCCTAGAAATCTGAACTGAGGGGGAGCAGAGGCAGAGCTGCCCTGCAGCACCTGGAAAAGGCTGGGCAGCCGTGGGCAGAGGGAGCAGCCTCAGCTGGGAATACAGCTTATCCTCAGGGATTTTGAGGAAGACCAGCACGGAGTCCAGGGGTTTGGCATCCCGGGCTTGTCTCAGCCCGCTGGGCTCTGCCAAGGCAAATGGACAAAGGATCCAACAGGAAAACTTCCCAGTGCCGCAGCTTCCGCTGCGTCAGCTCCTGCTGGAGCCCAGGGCTGGGTGGGACGGGGCTGGATCCAGGGCAGCAAGGACACAGGGGCTGGGCCAAGCTGTTCCCACCTCAGCGAGCTCTTCCAGCTCCCAGTAAGGAAAATAAGCAACAAACCGAAAACAAAACAACCTGGAGGCTCCACCTGCTGCTCCCCAGCTCACAGTTCCATCTGGAGGCAAACCAGATCCCATCCACTTCCCCAGAAAAGGAATGGGGGGTAAGGCAGCAGCTGGGAGGATCCCACTTCCCAGCCCCCAAGAGCCCTGGGGGAACGGGAAGGAGGGTGAAGCCAGGTGGGGGTCGGGCTCTTCTCCTGCATAACACACAACAGGAGAAGAGGAACCAGCCTCGAGTTGCTCCAGGGGACATTCCGATTGGATATGAGGGAAAACTCCTTCCCTAAAAGAGTGGCCACACATTGGCACAGCTGCCCAGGGCAGTGGTGGAGTCCCCACCCCTGGAGGGATTCAAAAGATGTGGCACTTGGGGACATGGGTCGGTGGTGGCCTGGGCAGTGCTGGGGACGGTTGGACTCAATGGGCTCGGAGGGCTTTTCCAACTGAAATGATCCCAGGATTTCTCTTGCTGCCTACAAGAGGGAAGCAGGGCCTGGCTGTCCCAGGGAAAGGGCTGTGGAAACACATCACCAGGGAGGTTTTGCCATTCCAACTCAAACACACACTTTATTTTCCATCACCTGTCCCGTCCTCACGGAGGACAGAGCGCAGGAGGGGGGAGCTTTTCCAGTAAATGCTGGTTACAGGTGGGGGAAAAGAGGGAGAACCAAGGCCATGGAGCCATTCCCAAATCCCACCATGACCCAGGAGTCTTTGCTAAGCTGGAGCAAGGTCCAGTTCCAAACCAAGTGTTGAGTTTTGGGACAACAGGACTACTTGGTAGTTAAGAGAGTCCACGGAGGCCTTAAAAGACTATTCCCTCCTTTTCCAACCATTCCCAATCCATTCCCAAGAGCACCAGTATTCCTGCCCCAAAAACACAGACTCTGAACCAATACCACACCCCAGACTCAGAGGGGAAGGGCTGGGATTAAAAACACCACCCCAAAGCAACAATATTTTGGAAGAGATGGACACAGAGGACATAAAAAGCAGGAGCAGCTCTGAAAATATGTTGAGATGGTCGAGAAAAGTCACATCAAAATGTATTTAAAAACCAGAAATTCCAACCTGCATGGAATTTAAAACTCCCTTCCCCACCTCTGTTTTCCTGCTCAAGGAATCTCTGTTGTTCCAGGACGTGGAACATGATAGGCAGCACCAGTTGTGTCCTGAAAAAGTTATTTCCCCCAACTCTGAGCACTTCCATCATTTACAAATTAAAAATCAGCTAAACCTCAACCACTGCCCTCCCCCCCTCCCCCTTTTCCATTCTCCAGTGGAAAGGAGAAAAAACCACAAACAAATCTGACTTTGCAATTCCAGGGAAGTCCAATTTTCCCAGGCATCAATATCCCTGCAATCCGTTGTACACCTTCTGCACAGGTCCTTGCTTCAACAACTGCTTGAGACCTGCAAAGGAAAGGACAGAGTGAGTGAGCAGGGCCCAGAGGGGGGGATGCCTCCTCAGATACACCTTCCTCACTCCTGAAATCCCAGGCATCAAGCATTTCAAGGAACTGACACGTCCCAGGACCTAGCAGGATCAAATTCTTACCAGAACAGGCTAAAAGGGTGAGTCAGCCCTTACATCCATAAAAGCTCATCTCCTGGGGTTGGCAGGACAGGGAAGGACTGGCAGGTCTCCACTGCTGCTGAAAGGGCAAGTCCACCGGGAGCAGAGGAAGCAGAGTGGGAAGAATGGATACGTCACATTGTTTTTCCAGGGATTAAGGAGGGAGTCCCCTCTGATTAAGTCAGTTTGGTCACTCAGTGCCCTGGGGCCCCTCAGGGCATTGCTCAGACCAGCAGCAAAACCCTCAGAGCCCCAGGAGGGGCTGCCAGGACCCAAAACCAGGGGGAACTCCCCACAGCAGGGGGGACTTCCAAGTAGCTTTCACTAAAGGAGGACATGGAGTGGCTGGAGCGTGTGCAGGGAAGGGAACGGAGCTGGGAAGGGGCTGGAGCAGCAGGAGTGGCTGAGGGAGCTGGGGGGGCTCAGCCTGGAGAAAAGGAGGCTCAGGAGGGACCTTCTGGCTCTGCAACCCCCTGACAGGAGGGGGGAGTCAGGGGGGTGGGGCTCTGCTCCCAGGGAACAAGGGACAGGAGGAGAGGGAACGGCCCCAGGCTGTGCCAGGGGAGGGTCAGGTTGGACATTAGTAACTAAACCAACCAATTTACTTGTACAGAAGAAAATTCCAACCTTTCAGGCATGGAAATCCTTCAGGAAATCCTGCTAAAAGTCAGTTTGTCTCCCTGCAAACCTTGTCCTGCTTGTCTGTCCTTAACTCTTTTTGGCTACACATTGTGCCACCCTTTAAAACCAGGGATTGGATGTATAATTGCCACAACAGCTCTGTTAAAATACTGGAAAACTGGCCTGGAAGTAGTAACTGGAATCAAGAGGGCTCTCTGCCAGATGAGAACTGTTCCTGCTGATGGGCAGAGACTCCTGATCTCTTTCCAGAAACAGCAGGACAAAGCAAATCTCTCTTCAGGAGCTGCTGATCATTAGGGACAGGTCATTTTCCAGGGAGTGCAAGGTAAGTTCATTTCCCCTCTGCATCCAAAGGAGGCTCCAAGTCACTTCCTGACTGGTGGGTGAGGGGATGTGGCTCCTGGATGTGTGGTTCTTAGAGAGGAAGGACAGGGCTGGAGAAAGGGGTACTCCAGGAGCACCAAAAAAGTGGGATTAGCACCATTCCTGCACCTCGTTTTCTGCTACCCTCAGTAGTGAACAGGGTATTTCAACACATATCCGAGGTTCAATCACAAATTCCAATCAGGAATTCCAACCAGGAATCCTGGCATTTGGTGTTACTGCACTTGAGGCACTTTTTACTGGAGGCTGAAGGCAATTTTTACTTTGAAATGTTGTTGATACCACCAAAAAGTGACAGAGTTAGCTCTGCCCAATTCCACTGGCAGGAAAGAAAGGATTATTTATCTTATTCCAAAGCTCAGTGGTGCTCTTGGAGCCAGAGTATCTTCTGACAGCCCCAGCAGCAGTTAGGAGATAAGAAATCAGGACCACAGCCAACAATAAGGAAAAAAGGAGTGTTTTGAATTCTGCAGCCCAGTTTTCCTTTGGATGTGTCCACTGAACCACTGCCACACAGCCGGAATTGACCTATTCCCTCATAAAACTCCTTCAGTCACTGGATGTTTGGAGACATCCAGCACACAGAAAGGCATCTGACTGCCTACCCAGTCACCTTCCCCTGGGAAATGTGGAATTGCTTTAGGAGGGAGGTGCTGGAGAAACACCCTGTGCCAGAACACACTCATGGCAGCACGGTCATCCCTCTGCTCCCAGATATCTGTAAAGGTGTGGGAGGAACTGTGACAGACACAGAGGCTTCTGTCACTGCTCCTTGCCCAGTGTCTTCCAAAGTGCCAAGAGCAACAGCTGGAATAACCTCCTGTGTTTCAGAGGTGCTGTCGCCTGATGAAACTTCTAGAAGGGCAGCGGAGCCTGGAATGAGACTCCACAGGGACGTGGCCACTGTGCCCTGTGAGATACCCTTGGAACAAGTAGGAAAGCACAGGGATAAAACCACAGCAGGATCACCCAAAGCACAGCCCAGGGGCACAGCCCTCCCAGCCCAGCCAGCTGCAGGAAGGGCCACAGAACACCCGGAGCTGCAGCCACCAACTGGGCTGCCCGTGGCAGCTGGCACAGTGTGGCCAAGGCAGCAGCGAGTGCCACAGGGCTCAGCCCACCCAGGGCTTGGCTTCCCTCCATAAACTTGAGGAGTTCAGGAAATCCACTAAAAAAGCACCTTCAGAGGAAGCCCTGGAAGAAGTTCTGGGGATAGGGATTTCCTGAGGAGCTGCACTGGTACATGCCAAGAACATCTTTGCCCTGTGGCAGAGCACGAGGCCCTTGACGCCCACTCTGATGCAGAGCAGAAGTGACCACAGAGGCTGCTGCAGCAAAGGAGTAGAGGGAATCCTGTCAATTTTAGGATTTCTACATGGTTCATCAAGCTTCCATTTGAGCACTGAAGCTGAGCAGCAGATCTGTCCTAGAGGGAGTAGGATAGGAGGTGTGGAGAGGAACAACCCTTCTGACACAGCCTGACATTCCTCACCCTCGACAACAGAGGGATTCCCACAAGTCTTGCCTCCAAGAAAGTAGCAGCAGGGGCTGGAAAATCCTTCTGTGATCCCATTCCAGCAGAGGCAAAGCAGAGGCTAAGCCCAGCCAGATGGCCAGCTCCAAAACAAAGCACCTGCAAACTTGCCAAGTGCTACATTCCAGCAGCAGCACATCCCAACCTCATCTGGCTCCCTACAGCTGCAGCAGCCAAACTTCCCTGCTTCCCAGGGAAATGGGAGTTCAGCACAGGGCATCAGCCAACTGTGTTATGTTGTACAAGGGGCACAGGAGAGTCCTCCCCGAGCACTCCAGCCCCTGGATCAGCTGTGCCAGGTCCTTATCAGCTCTGGTGGGCTCTGAACACCCACCTTCCCGCTGGTCCGGGGTCAGCTGCTCCTTGGGGAACTCCACATCAAAGGTGATTATTAGGGAGCCTTTGATGTTGTTGTTATCAAAGTTTGGAAGACCCTCTCCCTTCTTCCACAGTTTGGCGCCGGGTTTTGTGATTTTATCCCGAGCAACGTGAACCTGGAGGGAAAAGGAATTTTAGGACATCATTAGTGTTGCAGAATCACAGAATCCCAGAGTTGGAGCACAGAATCCCAGAGGTTGGAAAAGACCTCCAAGATCATCTAGTCTAGCTTGCGACCAACCATCACCTTGTCACCCAGCCCAGAGCACTGAGTGCCACGTCCAGTTGTTCCTTGGACACCTCTCTAGTCATTCTGTGTTGTGTGTGTGCACCCCAGTACTCCAACACCCTTTCCAACCCTCTGGAAAGCTCCAACTGATGTTGGAGCTTTGATCCTTTGCCAAAACCTGTGGTATTAACAGATCCAGGCAGGACATGTGCCAGAACTAACACCAGCTGGGACAGCATGGAAGTGAGACCCACACTTGAGAGCTCGTTTTGGCTCCATGGGAATTGGCCTGGAAGGCTCTAGCTGAGGGAATACTGGATATAACCAGACTCTGAGCAAGCACAGGAGATCTGCAGGTAGCTCTGGGTTCCACAGCACCTTGGGCCTCACCTTGTGCCCATCCAAGTGGGCAATATCCATCTCAAAGCCTGTCAGTGCCTCGACCAGCGAGATCGTCACGTTTGTGTACAAGTCATCTCCTCTCCTTTCGAACACCGGGTGCCTGTGGAAACGAGAGACATTGAACTTTCCTCCTTCCCCAGAGGGGAAACAGGTCCTTCAGCATCTTCCCTTCTCTTTGGGAGTTTGGAGAATTCACAAATAGGAGGGGAAGTGAGGAATGAATCAAATTTAGCCTCATTTTCCTGTGCAGGATAAGTACTGCCCAATGCCCTTTCTATTTCTAGGGCAGGGAGTGCTGAGGTGTGACAAGTGACTCACACAACGATCTTCTCAGTAGTGAATTTCCTTACAACAGGGAGATGGTGTATTTGTGGAAAAAGGAGGTATTTCATGTGAATCACACCCGGTGAATTCAAGCCAAAAAGATTAAGATGCTTTGATAACCCCACTTCCAACGAATCCAGCTACTCCAGCACCATCAGGGTTGGACATCCTGCACAGCCCTGAGTGCCAGGGCTGCACCAACACGCTGCAGGGCAAGCTCCATGCCAGAGTGGGCAACACTGGCCAGAAAATGCCTTGCAAGCTGCCTTTATAGTCAGCAGGAAGAGTCTAACTAGGCCAGGGACTTACTTAAGAACTTTTATTCGGAAGCGCAAATCACCGGGCTCCCCATCCACGTGGGGTTCACCTGGGAGAGAGAAGGAATTCAAGGAGATAGTTATTTTTTTTCAGGAACAAGCAGGATATCAAACACAGACTTGCAGCTCACGTGTTAAAGGAAAAAACCCAACTAGTTGATCTTTAGATGAATAAAACTCTGCTTAAATATATCTAAAAGACTTTAGGACTCTCTGGGTGTTGCGTCAGCAGGGTCACACCTCCCTGCTGCCTGTGTGTCAGTGGTGTCCTTCATCTCCTTGGGCACAGGGCATTCCCCCACACACTCAAGCCTGGAGCAGATGCTCCTGCTCAAGTGTTACCCAAAACATCAGACCTGATGCTGGTTTAGTGCCCATCCCCACTCCCAGCCAAGGGACGCTCCTGGATTTCAGCACATGCAGAGGACACAGCACTTCCAACCACCACAAAGTGGGGCTTGGACACTCCCAGTGCCATGGAGAACGGCCTTGAATCATGGAAACGGAGCAGGCCAGAGCTGAGCACACACCCACCTTCCCCAATGAAGGGGTACTCCATGCCATCCCTCACCCCCGGCTCGATCTCCACCTCCAGCGTCCGCTCCTCGTTCACAAGCCTGAAAATGGGAAGAGCAACCCAGTGCTAAGTTTTTAACTCTACGTCAACTTTATTCCAGCTTTTTATGTGTGTTATGGGGTAATGGGAACACCCCCACAAGCTCACACGTACTCTTGCCTTGCTCACATCTAAAACTGGAGGGTCAGTGCTGCCTTTTTTAGGTGCTCAACTAGTAGGGGAGCCAAAGTTAAAAGCTCCTAAATGCACAGGCAGCACCTGGATGTGAGACCACAACATGGCATTCCCTTTCCAGCTGTTCCCAGCTGGAAGCTGCGTGCTTCCCCAAATGTATTGAACCAGATTTAGTTGTGGCACTCCCACTGTAGTGTGACTGTTCAAGGAATAAAAGGCTGGAAGAAGAAAGTGGGGAGCTCTCCATCTAACAGAGCTCTGCTGCAAGAATAAAGACCGGCCCATTGAAAATGAGAAATCTGCGTTAGGACTTCCCACATTCCCCAGTTCTTTTTCCCCCACCTAGCGGTCGGTTTGGGAATAAACATCCCTATATTACTCGGTAAAATCATAGGATTTAGGGTTCTGAGCAGCAGTGGAGAGCATTCGACTCACTTGACGTTGGGACACTCATCACAAACGACCTCCTGGGTCATCTGGAAGCGCCCAGGCCCCAGCTGCGTTGTCCTCATCTCCTGCCGGCAGTTGCATTTCCGTTTGCCCGGCGCCTGTCTGGCCACTGGCTTGTTCCTGACAACCTGCAGGGAAGAGGGGGAGCTTGGTGCCAGCACTCCTGGGGCTCCACAAGGGTCTGGATTTCTCAAACAGCCTGAACACAGAATGGTTTGGCTTGGAAGGGACCTTGAAGATCATCTAATTCCAACCAAGCGCCACGTTTTCGTGTGTGACCTCAGCAACACACCCCGAGTTTTCACCTTGTGGTCACACATTAAACACCAGGAAAACTCTCCCTGACACCACAATTGCCATTTCCTTTCCCTTTCCTGCGCACCTTTCCCCACAGGAAAGGGAACACTGGGATGGAACACCTCACACTTCGGTTGTGACACTTCCCTGTCCCACAGAACAGGGAAATTATTTGGGGTTCCCCAAACACTCAAAGCACAAAATCAGTCAATGCAAACGCCAACGTGCAGAACAGGAGGGATTGTCAGCACCAGAAATGGAATTTGCTTAAAAGAAACAGCAATTTTCACATACTTTTCCCAATTATATAATCCAAAAACTTGCAGTGACACGTTTGGCCACATAGAGAGACCATGAAAAATCCTCGGTGTGGTTTAGAAGGAACTGCAAAGTGAATTTGGAGCTTATGAACAGGCCCTCAAATATCATTAAATTCTACACCTGCACTAAAAAAGCTCAGCTAGTGACTGACAGCCAATAAATAAGTATTATCCCACTTTACAGAGACACAGCCAGATGGAAAAGGTGGATAAATGTGTGGTTTCTTCAGTAAACTACAGCAAAGAGCACCACAACACCCCCCACGGACAGACACAGCATCACAGGAGCTCTGTTTTTTGGGGGGAGATATTCTGAGCACTGGTCAGGCACCTCAAACCTGGCAACACTCTGGAAAGTGAACTTACTTCTACGAAGTTCCCTGAATACACCTCCTCCAGCGTGACCTCCAGGTCCACGATGATGTCACTCCCTCGGGGAATGTTCCTGTCCTGCTGGCGAGGGTTCCCTCCAAACATGAATCCAAAGTCCCCAAAGAAGCTGGAGCAAAGCACATGGGTTAGTTCAGGAAGGAATCCTGGGCAAATGCTTCAGTCCCCCTAAAGAACAACCTCCTCACAGTCCTAAAGCTCCAGAGAAAACTCAGGAACCTGCAGTGTCCTCCTCCAGGACACTTCAAGCAAAGGAGCCACTTTGGAAAAGTTTCCTGTATTACAGAAACCAGGTTTGGGAGCAGGAACATCTCAAAATCTGCCCAAGGGAAGTCCCCTCTGATCTGCTCTACTGCTCAGCTGCCACTACAAGGTGTAAACTCTAAGTAGGTTTGTTTTCAGTGGTTTGAGGACAAAAGGGATGAGGAAAAATTCCTAGAAAACCTGTATATTTTCCCCCACAAGCAGCACAAGTTCTCATTCAGGATCACAAGAGATGAGCAACTACAGAGATGACTTCAGGAAGTCTGTGCCTGGCTGATCCAAAGGGACAGAAAATCAGGTGCAGGTGCCTTTGGAATGCTCCAAATTCTACAGTTGCTTTGTTGCTACAGCAACACTTTGCAGAAGGGCAAGTGTCCCCAAAGGGCACATGAGGTGTGACAACAGGTTAAACCTCAGTCATGCACAGGGAACTTGGGAAAGTCCCCACATGTTTGATGCAGGTGCTGCACCTGAAAAATCACCCACAGGGCTGTCCATGTGGGAAGTCACCCATGGTTCCTGTTTGCTGCCCTTGTAGCAGAGAGTGGTGCACAACCAAAGGGAGAATGTCACGTGGGACACCCACTGGAAATGTATTTCCTCAAATGCTCCATCTCACAGCACATCAGTGACCTGGATGGGGTAAAAACCACGAGCTTGAGCAACACAAAATCAGAGCTGCAGCTGGAGAACAGCCTAAAGTGGGAAAAGCTCCTTACTGGGAGAAGATGTCTCCGTGGGAGCTCTGGTGCCCGTCCTTCAGTCCCTCCTCACCGTAGGCATCGTACTGCTTCCTCTTCTCCTCGTCTGACAGCACCTGGAAAACACATGGAAGCAGGAAAGGCATCACCTGCAGCTCAGGGCAGTTGTTTAACAAGGCTCTGAAGGCCACAGGACTCCGCACTTGGGGACAACCAGCGAGGCTTTATGTCACAGAAGCCTTGTCTAGGACTTGCTTGCTGTGCTGGTCTAGAAAAGTTAAACATCTATCACTTAAACCCATAGAAAATTACATTCAGTTTATTAAAACAACATGGAAAATATACACACTGAGTTTATCTTAAATATTAAAAACAAATTAGAAGGAATAACTCAGATCCTACAAGGGCACACTGAAAAAAAAATCATATACCACCACCCCTGTGGCTCAGTCAGGACTTTTAAGACTGGGAAGCACCAGTTTTAATTCTGAAGTTTTGATCCCATTTACTATTCCTTTCCCTGTTGATCACATTTGGGAAGGTCAGAGTTGCCAGGTGAGCTTCCAGATGGCTGGAGAGGAGCGGGAACAGGAGGACAAGTGGCTAAACCATGAAAACCAGTCTGAAATTTGGGGTGCCTGGAGGAACTGTGGCTGCCCCATCCCTGGAAGTGTCCAAGGCCAGGCTGGATGGGGCTTGGAGCAACCTGGGCTAGTGGAAGGTGTCCCTGCCCATGGCAGGGGGTTGGAATGAGATGGGTTTTGAGCTCCTTCCCATCCACACCATTCTGGAATTCTGTGCAGTTATAAATGTCAGCAACAGGGACAAAACCACCAGTGGCCTCACGAGTTTCACCCAGTGGGTGAGAGTTCAATTTTCCCTTTGCCACTTGAGATTTCCATGGAAACTGCTCCCAAACCCATCCTGAGACTAATGACCACATGCAGAAGGGTCTCAGCTCCCTCTCCTGGGATCAGTGTCCTTCCTAATGGAAACAGTTCCATTCAGACCAGGCAGCTCTGGGCTGGAATCACCAAGGCCGTTAAAACAAAGACACTGAGGAGTTCCATTAACCTACATTCCCCACAGCTTTTTGGGAAAGCTTTGCCATAATCAACTCCCCAAACCTTTGGCAGAGGTGCTGCCAACAGAGGCTTTATGGTGAGGAAAATCCTGGTTTGGGTTCTAAGGGACACACAATCCTGGCTGCATTTGCCCCAAACCCTCAAACCAACCCGCTGCATCTCCCACTGATTTAGCAGGGGGATTCTCAAGCTGTCCTGGCTAAAGAGGGAGACAAAGACCTTCCAGGACATCAAAACTTTCTTCCAAACCTGTTTTCAGAACCACACAGGTCAACACTGGATTTCTGATTTGATTTTACAACCATTTCCTCTCCAATTTTTTAAATAAGAAGAATAATCTCAGCCGCTCTGGCAAAGATTTAAACAAGCTGGGAAATTTAAATAAACTTGAGGAAGAGGTAGAAAAATCCTTTCCATGCATGAAGTGCCACCAAATGTGACAAGATCCCAGCTCACAGGAAGGACACCAAGCTCGCAGCTCCACGAGCTGCTGCAAAAGAGAGGGAAATACTTTTTTCCACAAAAAAAAAAATCCTTATATTCCCTGGTTGCCCAGGGATGGTTCAGTTTAAGTCTGAACTAAGAGGCCCCAGCTCTGAGACAAAACTAAAGTGAAGAGTTTTCTTTCTGATCATGGAGAAATAAATTCCAGCTGGTTCTCTCACTTCCTCATTTGCCTTAAATTTGGATACCTGAGGAGCAGGGGAGCACCAGGGATGGAAGCAGGAGCCAGGCTACAAATCCCTTCCCTCTGCACTGGGTTCCTCCCAGAGGATCCCAACCTCCCTCCCAACCTCCCACCCAATCAGACTGCTGGAAGCACTGCTGGGAATTTCTGCTGATGGAATTTTGCAACACCATCTTCCAGGGTCTCTCTGCTCCACAGGGAACAGCTGGAATCCAGCAGTGACAGAGGGAGGAAAAAAAGGACAGAAAACATGGAAGAAACAGGTCCCGTATCAACCTACCCAAATTCCATTGGATGGAATTACAGCCAGGGAAAGTAAGGCTTTGACTTTAAGCCTTTGGGCAATGAGATAATCTATGTGTTATTTGTTAAATGTCAGGGATCACTTACATCCCACAGTATTATCATGGAAACAGCAGGAATCCTCCTGTATATGCGACCCACGGTTATTTTTCCCACTGAATTCCCTCTAAAAGCCAAGCCTTTCACCTCCCATCAGCTCAGACTAATCCCAGCCAGGCCCTGCACACACACACCTGTCCCTGTGCAACACTGGGAGCTGCTGCTGCTCCATTTCTGGGAACAAACTCCCAAGAACTTTAACTTGGTGCTCCTCTATTTCTCCCTCAAATTCCAAACAACTTGGTGCCTTGGCTTTCTCCTGGCTGGGAGAGGTGTTGGACTGTCCTGTGGCAGGAGCCCTCTGAGCAGCCCAGCAGCATCTGGACTTTGGGTTTTATAGGGAAAGTGCCTGAAATTCCAGGTAGTAACAGGGGAATAGATGGAATTTGATGTAGTAACAAGGGGAGGATGGAAATTGATGGGGAGGGGAGGAAGGAAAGGCAGGAATTTGATATAATTGTGGAAGGCCCCTGTCCATGGCAGGGGGTGGACTGAGACGATCCTTAAGGTCCTTTCCAACTCAAAGCATTCCATGATAATAAAAGATGTAGGATAGAATTCAACAAACTGACAGGAAGGGCATGGAATTTGCCATGGTAACAGGGGGAGGATGGATTGCACCTGCACCTTATGGAAGAGCCTTCCCGTTCCCTACATTCCCTTTCTCATTCCCCTACAGAACGTTACAGGACGGATCCTCCCGAGTCTCCCTGGCTCCAAGAGCCCCCCTCCACCCCTCCTGGCTCCAGAGGGACACTCCCGGCTTCAGGTCTCACCTCGTAGGCAGCTCCCAGGTCCTGGAACTTCTCCTGCGCTCGCGGGTCGTCGGGATTCCTGTCGGGATGGAGCTGC